>NC_036858.1:2922326-2924174 GCF_002910315.2 Salvelinus sp. IW2-2015 | reverse complement strand
ACGGTGACTGATGTGAATGATCTGTTTGGGATTCAGACACGGTGACTGATGTGAATGATCTGTTTGGGATTCAGACACGGTGACTGATGTGAATGCACAATGATACCAAAGCACACAAGCATAGAAACAGTCCGTCTAAAGCTCCCCAGTCAAGACATCCCTCATTTGGTATCTATTATCTAAACTGAGTGGGTTTCCTGTAAATGCGTAGCCATTTCCTGCTGTCAATGACAAAAAGCGCCCTCTTTGGCCTCATAGGTGGAATGTTATTAATAGTTATCTTAACTTAATCATTAAAAAATATGTTTGTTTCTTTTACAGAAGAAAATCCGGTGTTTCTATGTCAAACAGTATTGTTACATTTCAGTCTTTTGTGATGTATATCAAGTGTAATATTGGGATGCAAACTCAAWATATAATACCTTTCAACTCTATATCTGACATGGTACTGGGGTGTATTTAAAAAAGTCCATAACCATGTGTGTGAGGTGTATACTTTTGTTTCAAAGTAGATTTGTTTAGGACAACCAATAATCACTCTGTGTGATCCTGATTTAGCCCACTRCAGTAACAGGTTATTAAACTAATGTGTCCCTGCATAAGTATTGCTTTGTTTTGTTCAATGCTTAAAGACACGGGCTAATGTCAGTAACAATACTGTCGCCTCTGATGTAAAATAATGTCAGAGGACAATTTCCAATAAGGGAATTGAACAGGAGGACAAGAGGATCATAGGGAGTTATGCAGAGAAAATGGAAAGTGGCCTGATCTGTCAGAACCTGGGTGCTGCTGGCTTCTCTCTCAGATAAACTGGCAGGTAGGATTAAGGATTCTCAAGTTTATGACTTACTGCATCGTCACCATTGCTCAACACCAGGATCACCGCTGGCATTTCAAATACAAAAGCCTTCCAAAGATGATGAGTAATCTTATCTATAGAGTATGGCTGCTCGGGGGGACTGCGCACTACGCAGCACGCACGTAATTCAGGCTACGAGTGGAATACAGAGTGTTTCACTACCGAGCGACACACTTTGCATGAATACTGAATAAAATACAACTATATTTGTCCTTGTGGGACAGTTGTGGATGGGCTGCAGCAGATGCAAATCCTTGGCATACTTACTTTGAGGAGGAGGATAAAGGGGAAGTAGCTTCTATCAGGGTCAACAACATCATGGTTACTGGGCATGTGCACTAGGTCATCTTAACATCGGTCATAGCATGTTTACCTAACGGGGCACTAACAACTAACGACATGTGCTTCACCATATCGATGAACACAGTGGTACAATGCTCCAGAAATTCACTTCAACATGCGTGTCCTGTATATTCCCAATGAGTTATCTTTATCTTCTTCTGGTTCTAATGTCTGACTGAGCTAATTCTCTGGCCCATCAGATCCTATTGATCTAGGGATTAAAGTGTGATGAGACTGAAAAGCAGAAAAGCAACAGTGATGCAATGACTGGCAACACGCTAAAGTAAGGTTTTTATACCTGCGGATCTCGAACTGCAGCTTCAGTGTGTGTGTGTGTGTGTGTGTGTGTGTGTGTGTGTGTGTGTGTGTGTGTGTGTGTGTGTGTGTGTGTGTGTGTGTGTGTGTGTGTGTGTGTGTGGAAGAGAGAAGATGGAGGGAGGAGCAAGTGAGGCTTCATGAAAGTGAAATTGGAAATAGTGATAGGGTATGGAGAGAGGGAGAGAGCAGAGAGAGAGAGAGAGAGAGATGAGAGGAGAATGGGCCTTCAAAACAAATGTTGTTTGACAGGCTCTCCTCTAAAGTTCCTGTCACTACTAACTTCAAATTATCAATAATCAAATGTGTGAATTGGTCAGCGATACACATGA
>NC_036858.1:2917501-2922025 GCF_002910315.2 Salvelinus sp. IW2-2015 | reverse complement strand
TTTAGCAGATGTTATTGGTCACATACACATATTTAGCAGATGTTATTGGTCACATACACATATTTAGCAGATGTTATTGCGGGTGTAGCGAAATGCTTGTGTTCCTAGTTCCGATTCACAACAATACACACAAATCTAAAAGAAAAATAATGGAATACATAAATATTAGTTTGAGCAATGTCGGAGTGGCATTGGTTAAAATATAGTAGAATAGAATACAATATATACATATGAGATGAGTAAACCAGTATGTAAACCTTATTTAAACAGTATTAAAGTGGCCAGTGATTCCAAGTCTATGTATATAGGGCAGCAGCCTCTAAGGTGCAGGGTTGCGTAACCAGGTGGAAGCCAGATATTTAACAGTCGTATTTTCTGTTARAAGCTGTTTTTCAGTCTCTCRGTCCCAGCTTTGACGCACCTGTACWGACCACRCCTTCTGGATGATAGCGGGGTGAACAGGCCGTGGCTCTGGTGGTTCATGTCCTTGATGTACTTTTTGGCCTTCCTGTGACATCGGGTGGCCTTTCCACCTTCTCCACTGCGACCCTGTCGATGTGGATAGGGGCGTGCTCCCTCTGCTCTTTCCTGAAGTCCACAATCAGATCCTTTGTTTTGTTGATCTTGAGTGAGAGGTTATTTTCCTGGCACCACTCTCCCAGGGCCCTCACCTCCTCTCTGTAGGCTGTCTCGTCATTGTTGGTAATCAGGCCTACTACTGTTGTGTAGCCTGCAAACTTGATGATTGARTTTGAGGCGTGCGTTGCCAYGCAGTCATGGGTGAACAGGCAGTACAGGAGGGGGCTGAGCACGGACCCTTGTGGGGCCCCTATGTTGAGGATCATCGAAGTGGAGGTGTTGTTTCCTACCTTCACCACCTGGGGGCGGCCTGTCAGGAAGTCCAGAACCCAGTTGCACAGGGCGGGGTTCAGGCCCAGGGCCCCAAGGTTAATGATGAGCTTGGAGGGTACTATGGTGTTGAATGCTGAGCTGTAGTCAATGAACAGCATTTTTACATAGGTATTTTTCTTATCGAGATGGTATAGGGCAGTGTGCAGTGTGATGRCAGAAGTGAGTGCTACTGGGTGATAGTCATTTAGTTCAGTTACCTTTGCTTACTTGGGTACAGGAACAATGGTGGACATCTTGAAGCAAGTGGGGACAGCAGACTGGGATAGGGAGAGATTGAATATGTCCGTAAACACTCCGGCCAGCTGGTCTGCGTATGTTCTGCCGTCTGGGCCGGCAGCCATTCTAGGGTTAACAAGCTTAAATGTCTTACTCACATCGGCCACGGAGAAGGAGATCCCTAGGTCCTAGGTAGTGGGCTGCGTCGGTGGCACTGTGTTATCCTCAAAGCGGGCGAAGAAGGTGTTTAGCTTGTCCGGAAGCAAATACATCTCATCTAATACATGTCCAACAGTAATTGTATTGGATAAGAGGGTGATGCTGCCACTAAGAACAACATGCCTGTCCCAAGTAGATGCAGCCTACAACAACAGGTTTGACACCTCCTACACATGAAGTGAAGCTACGTCATCAGTTGTGAAGCAATCTCACATACGTATGACAACTACACGTCAAGTAAACATATGCTTGTCATTCTGAAAAGTTGATGGGTATATGACTGACACCTTTACTGAGGCTGCACTGGTCTTTAGGTATTATATAGAGAAGTGTTAATAATCGGTTTCCCTACTTCCTTGCAGGTTGTACTGTATGTACAGTATGAAGCAGAGCTGTGCATTGGGTGTTGGGAGGCGTGTCAACAGAGGTGGGGAAGCATACTGTGTTACGCAAGAAATCTATGGATAAATATCACAAAAACTGAACAATTCATTCACTCCCTTGGGCGACATACAATTGTCCCATTCAAAATTTTCCCTAAACCTCTAACCTAAACCTAACCTAATCCTAACCCGTACTCTTACCCTAACCCTAAACCTAACCTTAACCCTAACCCTAACCCTAACCCTAACCCTAACCCTAACCCAAAAACCTAAACTTTATCCTAACCCTAAACCTAAACCCTAGCTCCTAACCCTAACCTACAACTAACCCTAGCTCCTAACCTTAATATTGAACTTATTCTAACCCTACAAATTCTAACCTTAACCCTAAACCCCCTAGAAATAGCATTTGACTTTGTGGGACTAACAAAATGTCCCCAGCTGGTCAACTTTTTGTTCGTTTACTATTCTTGTAGGGACTTCTGGTCCCCACAAGAATAGTTAAACACGTCACACACACACACACACACACACACACACACACACACACACACACACACACACACACACAACCTCCATCGATGTCAGCGTTCCGCAATCAAAACGTGAGGAAAATACACGTCCTCAAGACGTCCATTAACGTGCTGCTCATCACGTCCTCAAGATGTCCGTCAACGTGCTACTCATCACACGTCCTCAAGACGTCCATCAACGTGCTGCTCATCACGTCCTAAGATGTCCGTCAACGTGCTAACTCATCACACGTCCTCAAGACGTCCATTAACGTGCTGCTCACCACATCCTCAAGACGCTCCACGTGCTGTTTCATCACATCCTCAAGACGTCCGTCAGCGTGCTGCTCATCTCATCCTCAAGACATCCATCAACGTGCTGCTCATTATGTCGTCAAGATGTCCATCAATGTGCTGCTCATCATGTCTCAAAATGTCCATCAATGTGCTGCTCATCATGTTCTCAAGACATCCATCAACGCTGCTGCTCATCATGTCCTCAAGATGTCCATCAATGTGCTGCTCATCATGTTCTCAAGACATCCATCAACGTGCTGCTCATCATGTCCTCAAGATGTCCATCAATGTGCTGCTCATCATGCTCCTAGATGTCCATCAACGCGCTGTTCATCACGTCCTCAAGACGTCCATCAACGTGCTGCTCATCACACGTCCTCAAGACATCCATCAATGTGCTGCTCATCAAAGTCTGTCAATGCGTCCATCAACATGCTGCTCATTATGTCCACAAGATGTCCATCAATATGCTGCTCATCATGTCCTCAAGACATCCATCAACGCGCTGTTCATCACGTCCTCAAGTCCTCCATCAACGTGCTGCTCATCACGTCCTCAAGATATCCTCAACATGCTGCTCATCACGTCCTCAAGACGTCCATCAATGTGCTTGCTCATCAAGTCCTCAAGAGGCCCATCAACATGCTGCTCATCATGTTCTCAAGACATCCATCAACTTGCTGCTCATCACGTCCTCAAGACGTCCATCAATGTGCTGCTCATCAGTCCTCAAGGTGTCCGTCAACGTGCTGCATCTCGTCCTCAATACGTCCTCAATGTGCTGCTCATCAAGTCCTCAAGGCGTCACAAACGTGCTGTTCATCGGGTCCTCAAGACGTCAATCAATGTGCTGCTCATCAAGTCCTCAAGATGTCCGTCAATGTGCTGCTCATCATGTCCTCAAGATGTCCATCAACATGCTGCTCATTACGTCCTCAAGATGTTCTTCAATGTGCTTCTCATCACCTTCTCAAGATGTTCATCAATTTGCTGCTCATCACGTCCTCAAGGACGTCCATCAACATGCTGCCATCAATTTTCGTCGAGACAAGAAAAAACTAAACCAAAATCATAGAGTATTCTCTTTAGCTGAGTGCCGGTTGATCATCCATCCCTGCTGGGGTGATCATCCATTCCTGCTGGGGTTGATCATCATTCCTGCCTGGGGGGTTGATTATCCATTCCTGCTGGGGGTGATCATCCATTCCTGCTGGGGGTTGATTCATCCATTCCTGCTGGGGTGATCATCCATTCGCTGGGGTGATTATCCATTCCTGGGGTATTCATTCTGCTGGGGTGATTATCATTCCTGCTGGGGGTGATTATCCATTCCTGCTGGGGGATTATCCATTCCTGCTGGCGGTGATCATCCATTCTCTGCTGGGGTTTGATCATCCATCCTGATGGGGTGATTATCCATTCCTGCTGGGGGTGATTATCCATTCCTGCTGGGGGGATCATCCATTCTGCTGGGGGTGATTATCCATTCCTGCTGGGGTGATTATCCATTCCTGCTGGGGGTGATCATCCATTCCTGCTGGGGGTGATTATCCATTCCTGCTGGGGTGATTATCCATCTCGCTGGGGGGATTTCCATTCTGCTGGGGGTGATCATCCATTCCTGCTGGGGGTGATTATCCATTCCTGCTGGGGGTGATCATCCAATTCCTGCTGGGGTGATTATCCATTCCTGCTGCGGGTGATTATCATTCCCTGCTGGGGATTATCCATTCCTGCTGGGGGATTACTCCATTCCTGCTGGGGTGATCATCCATTCCTGCTGGGGTGATTATCCATTCCTGCTGGGGTGATCATCCATTCCTGCTGGGGGTGATTATCCATTCCTGCTGCGGGTGATTTCCATTCCTGCTGGGGTGATTATCCATTCCTGCTTGGGGGGATTATCCATTCCTGCTGGGGGTGATCATCCATCCTGCTGGGGTTGATCATCTATTCCTGCTGGGGTTGATCATCCATTCCTTTGA
>NC_036858.1:2907843-2917149 GCF_002910315.2 Salvelinus sp. IW2-2015 | reverse complement strand
ACCTTGACTGACTGGCCTGGATGAATTGAGAAATCACTGTGTACGCTGCGTAGCACTGCAATGACGTTTGCCACCACGTAGTTACCAGTTGGGTCGAATTTTCTCTGTATCTAAGAGTTATATAATAAAGTTAAACAGGCATCATATGGATCGATACTTCACATGTATAGATGCTTTTGCATTACTGGTACTGAAGCACAAATTCAATAGAAAAAAAAATCAGATTGCAAGGCAGAGAATTGTGACTGACTGAMACATTGATGAATTAATCAAACATGAACCATGACATTGTTTGAAATGTTACAGTGTTTACCATACAGTATGCTACTTTGACTTGCTTGTGATCCGGGAGAGTTCATACCCAAAAGACCTCAGTCAAACGCACATTTAGCCAGTTACTATGGCAACCGACAGCACTGCAGTTCTTTCCTCATCATGTTTATTCAATAATTCAATGGACAAGGATCAATGACCTCGCCTCGAAGTTGTGAATTTGGTTTGGCATTGGTCAGTGAGTTAGCCAGCCTTTGTAGCTACCCTCTCATCATCTCTGAGCCAAACAACCAAGGGATATGTTCATTTTTTATGTACTAACAACTAGCTATGCTGCCAACTGTCATCGACAGTTAGTAGGAACTGTAGATGAGGTGTGTCATTTTTGGCCTAACGCRACTAATCTGTTTGGTCATTTTAAGATTTTTTCAAATGCTTTTTTCTGACTATATAAAGTCCCTGCATCAAAACAAGCAACATAGTTTTCAATAGGAGTAGTCATTGGTGTAGTCCTAGTGATCAGGACATTCCATATCAATGCAGAGTCGCAGAAATGTCACAACGACATCAACAACTCCCCTAGCAACGCTTACATAGATGTTGTTATGACAGTGTAGCATAGACCTCCTCACCCTAATTTCCACCCAGAGATACATAGGGCTGTGATGTATGGCAACAACCCATTATCGTCGCTCTCCCTCTCGTCCAACGGCTCAGCCTAGTCTGAATAACAACGATGACGGAGACTTTCCCTTATCCCCTCCTCCCTGCTCCCTATAGACAAACAGGAAAATTGGTTTTCACTTCCGTTTTTAAAAGATCTGCTTCATATTATCTCTTCTTTTGGAGTGGAAACTGTTTAATATGTTTTTTGGAGATGGCCAATTATGGTTTGTTTCAGCTGTCAGCTGGTGCAAGTGTGTGTGTGTGTGTGTGTGTGTACGTCTCTGTAGGATTTACATCTCCCTGGAGAGACCTCCTGTTTTAATCACTACGCTTTCCCTCCCCACCTCCACCCCCCCCTCCTTTCCATCCCTCTCTCCATCCCTCCCCCTCCTTTCCTCCCTACGTCAATCCCTCCAGTTCACTGCCTATAGAGATTCCCCTTCATGGTTCAAGGTGGCGTACTGCAGATAAAACAACGTGGACGAAAGGTTACCTTGCTCCACGAGTTGTTAAATCACAATAATGATGTACCTTATCATTAAACATACCATTTCCTATATCTCTTTATATCTTCAAATCAAACTTTATTCAAATCAAATCAAATGTTGTTATTCGCATGTGCCGAATACAACAAGTGTTGACTTGACCATGAAACGCCMTTTCCCAACAAAGCAGTTAAAAAGTARTAAAATAAAATAGTAAGACAGTAAAATAACACAATTAAATAATAACAACGAGGCTATATACAAGCTACGTTGTACTGGAGTACCAGGTAGTTGCGGCGATTGATTGAGGTAATATGTACATGTAGGTTTGCTTAGGTGATTGATTGAGGTAATATGTACATGTAGGTGTTGATTAGGTGATTGATTGAAGTACTATGTACATGTAGGTAGAGGGTGAAAATTAGAACGTCCGGGTAGCCATATAAATAACTGTTCAGCAGTCTTACGGCTTTGCCGTAGAAGCTGTTCAGGTGCCTTTTGGTCCCAGACTTGGTGTTCCGGTACTGCTTGCAGTGCGGTAGCAGAGAGAACAGACTCTGACTTGGGTGGCTGGAGTCTTTGACAATTTTAAGGCATTCCTCTCACACCACTTGGTATAGAGGTCCTGGATGGCAGGGAGCTCRGGCCCAGTGATGTAATGGGCTGTATGCATTACCCTCTATAGTGCGTTGAGGTCGGATGCTGAGCAGTTGTATTACCAAGCGCTGATGCAGCCAGTCAAGATGCTCTCAATGGTGCAGCTGTAGAGCTTTTTGAGGATCTGAGGGTCCATGCCAAATCTTTTTAGCCTCCTGAGGGGGAAGAGGCGTTGTCATGCCGTGTTCACGACTGTGTTGGTGTGTTTGGACCATGATAGGTCATTAGTGATGTGGACACAGAGGAACTTGAAGCTCTCGATCGTTTCCACTACAGCCCGTTCGATGTGCATGGGGGCGTGCTCGGCCCTCCGTTATCTGTAGTCCACGATCTGCTCCTTTGTCTTGCTGATGTTGAGGGAGAGGTTGTTCTCCTGGTACCACACTGCCAGGTCCCTGACCTCCTCCCTGTAGGCTGTCTCATCGTCATGATGAACAGGTCGACCACCGTCCTGTCGTCAGCAAATTTAATTGGGCTAAGCACACCCCCAGTGTTGAGTGTCAGTGCGGCAGATGTGTTTTTGCCCACCCTCACCACCTGGGGGTGGCCCGTCAGAAAGTCCAGTATCCAATTGCATACAGAGGTGTTTTATCTCAGGGTCCTTGGCTTAGTGATGAGCTTGGAGGGTACTATGGTGTAGAATGCTGAGCTGTAGTCAATGAACAGCATTCTCACGTATGTGTTCCTTTTGTCCAGGTGGGAAAGGGCAGTGTGGAGTGCAATAGAGCTTGCGTCATCTGCGGATCTGTTTGGGCGGTATGTGACTTGGAGTGGGTCCAGGGTGTCTGGGATGATGGTGTTGATGTTAGCCATGACCAGTCTTTCATGGCTACAGATGTGAGTGCTAYGGAGCGATAGTCATTTAGGAAGGTTATCTTGTTACTCTTGGTTACAGGGACTATGGTGGTCTRGTTGAAACATGTAGGTATTACAGACTGGGTCAGGGAGAGGTTGAAAATGTCACCGAAGACACTTGCTAGCTGGTCAGCGCATGCTCTGTGTACATGGCCTGGTAATCCGTCTGGCCCTGCGGCCTTGTGAATGTTAACCTGTTTCAAGATCTTACTCAGATCAGCTACGGAGAGYGTGATCAGACACCCGGAACAGCTGGTGCTCTCTTCAAATGTAGAAAATACGTAGAAAACGTACAAAGAACCTCTCAATGATTGTTTTTAAATAACTATTCACATTGAATAACACTGCTATACCATCCCATTCCATAACAACACCCTGACCTCTCCTGCTTCTCAGTCTCATCAATAGTAGTCCTGCTTCTTAAAGCTGTTTCCATGGTAACCCCAGTCCCGTCTGCACACAGGAAGCACCTCCACTGGTTTCGGACCTCTGACCTCTCTGACTGATCCAGCATCAACAGGAGGTGTATGGGGAGGTGACTTCCATTGACCTCACCCTCTCAGGGTTGGCTGCTGTGTAGCAGACTGACGCATAAAGGCATTATAATAGGCCCCCTTCCTAGGTACAGTATCAGGGACAGTGGGGAATAAGGCTAGGCCTTGGAGTTTCAATGGAGTGATATCTCTTCTATACTCACTGTAAAGTGAATTAAACCTACCTGGTCTCAAATAATACAGGGATGTTCGCAGTTTTATTAAAAGACTGCAGTATACGTGGCACTTACGGAACATTCATGTTCAACCCAAGGCCTACACTTATTTTCGAAGACCCTTCTTTTGGAATGGCAAGGGAAAGTACAGAGGTACAAATACATCCTTTATTATCTGGGAAGATGGTTAAAATATGGAATGCAGAGATGTCCAATTACATGCCACCTGCGTTTGTTCATGCCGCTCAGCAGAAGATCCGTGGAGTAGTACTGTGAAAGCTGGAACACAAAATCAGATCTAACAGGGAGACACTTTGAAAAACAAGATACAACCAACGTGTTTCAAAACATTACAGAGCTTCCCGACATCGTCCAAGGCCACGAAAGGAACTAAATCGTTGCTTGTGTGACACTAGATGACACAAATAAACTATTACCCGGCACTTCTCCAAGTTGACTCTTTAGGGAAGAACATAGGAGCTGTGTTCTCTCTCACCTGCCGCTGTTTTCTCTTCTCCAAAACAGGTAAACATCTCCGACAGCATCTGCAGRATTACTCTCAATCCCACAGCGGTAATGCTGCTATAAATCAACTCTGGTCTCCTCGACACTTGCAATTGCCTGTCTTGTGCATACACTATACTTGTATCTGTCGATTGTCAGAGGGGTGGACAAAAAGGAGGAAGGGAAGCGCTGCTGGGTTCATTAGTAAGTCTTTTGTAAATAGGTGCTCTTTGGTAAAAGGGGTAAATTGGTAATCTTTTATTTTATTTTTGTTCAATGGAACAAAGATTTCAAAACTCTTACGGGTTTCGGCTGCATGGCCTTCATCCTTGTCAGAGGAGATTTAAAAACRGGTTCTAGGCTTTTACAGAACTTCTGATACGTCTTGCATATGTCTTCCACAGTCGTTTCATCCATTTGCTCGGTACTGTACTGACTGTGCCAGTGCTTTTCTTTGACAACAGCKCAGACATTATTGATCGTCTTTTATATTAAGGAGAGACCAGAAAGGCATTTGGGGTTTATGGGGTTTAATCAGAGGTAAATCTCAGATTAAACACGACACTAAGGTGTGATATTTGTCAAGCCGATCCCCAAGCAAAGTCTGAGCCCTCTGCATTCTCTTATTACACAACTGGCTTTCTGAGCCCTACAGAACCCAGTAGGCTCAAGGTAACACCCATTAACACGTCTCCCTTGTGTAGTTTATGCAAGTCCGCTACCACACACTGAACAACCAAGTTCATTTAGATTTCTTAATTCGTTACAGTAATAGATCTGACAAGAAATGCTGCAAACAAAAGCAACAATTCTAATCAAACGTGATTGAATGAAATCAAATGAGTTTACCGGTGATATTTGAGGCCACCAATACTGTGAAWGCGGGCCTGTATCCCTTTATGAAATCGGAAGTGAAACTAATCGGAAATGACACTTTTATTTCTCCATTACCTTGCTATATGTTTGATGCATTCATAGTTCCCTGTGGAGCCTTTCACAGCTACCTTTAAATTACATTGAGGAAATGCTCTTTCAAAATAGAAACCACTTAGATTGTCTTCATACTGCAAGCCAGCGCTTTGCATGGTCAGCAAATCCACAAAGCACCCCAGTTATCAGGTTGACATTTTCTTTTTCAAATTAAATTGTTTGACTCTGTAATTGCCTTTGCATGTTACAGCYCGCTAACTGTGATCAATACCGCCATCATGTTGTCAGCAAGGAGCATTTTCTGAAATATCACATCCAGCCCGGCCAGGGGTCCACAGCTTACGTATATAAACTGACGACAGCAATACTAGGAAATGATAGAAACCAAAGAAAGAAAAATAGAAAAATAACAACAGTGCGTGCTGATGGAAGGCTTCTTCCTCGTTTCCAGACCCAAGCCACTCAAGGATAGACGGAGGAGAATTCCAGGTGAAATGATACCAGTATTTCCTCAGTTATCTCTCCGAGAGAGAAATGAAAGTAATTTTTCTTACAGTGTGGGAAGTCGTGGYTCATGAGTTTTCAAACAGACAGCCCTGAAGAGCAGTGTTTCTTTKTTTTACTCTGGTCTCGTGGGACAAGATCTCAGACGCTGTTGGGGAATCTATGTATGTGCACACAGACAGGGTTAATTCATTTAAAACACACTAATCCTGTCCCTTGAATAGAGCAACAAGTAGTCTATCAGAGATGATTCATACATTCTCTGGTGATGTTTAGTGTTTGTGAGATTTCTCCTTCCTTCTTCAACATTTGTCTTTTTCATTTTTATAATAATTATGCAACCCTGTTAGAACTATGCTCAAGCACAACCTCCAGGCAGATGGAGACATTTACCATGACTGCAGACAACAAGAGTTACAGTGTGTTGCCCTTTAATTATGGAGTGTGATACCATCTGTAGATTATGGAGTGTGGTACCATCTGTAGATTATGAAGTGTGTTGCCATCTGTAGATTATGAAGTGTGGTACCATCTGTAGATTATGGAGTGTGTTGCCATATGTAGATTATGGAGTGTGGTACCATCTGTAGATTATGGAGTGTGGTACCATCTGTAGATTATGGAGTGTGGTACCATCTGTAGATTATGAAGTGTGTTGCCATTGTATAGATTATGAGTGTGGTACCATCTGTAGATTATGAAGTGTGTTGCATATATAGATTATGACTGTGGTACCATCTGTAGATTATGAGTGTGGTCATCTGTAGATTATGGAGTGTGTTCCATATGTAGATTATGGAGTGTGGTACCATCTGTAGATTATGGAGTGTGGTACCATCTGTAGATTATGGAGTGTGTTGCCATTGTAGATTATGGAGTGTGGTACCATCTGTAGATTATGGAGTGTGGTACCATCTGTAGATTATGGAGTGTGGTACCATCTGTAGATATGGAGTGTGTTCCATTATGTAGATTATGGAGTGTGGTACCATCTGTAGATTATGGAGTGTGGTACCATCTGTAGATTATGGAGTGTGGTACCATCTGTAGATTATGGAGTGTGTGCCTATGTGATTAGAGTGTGGTACCATCTGTAGATTATGGAGTGTGGTACCATCTGTAGATTATGGAGTGTGTTGCATCTGTAGATATGAGTGGTACCATCTGTAGATTATGGAGTGTGGTACCATCTGTAGATTATGGTGTGTGTTGCCATTTTGTAGATGATGAATGTGGTACCATCTGTAGATTATGGAGTGTGGATTATGTAGATTATGGAGTGTGTTGCTATATGTAGATTATGGAGTGTGGTACCATATGTTAGCTGTCAGTCAAACTGCGCAAAAGTGAAATTGAAACACAAGTTTAGGAATTAACTCTGAGTTGTTAAAGTAAGGGTTAAGGTTCGGGATAGGGCTAAACTTAAGTTTAGGCATTCATTCTGARTGATTATTTAAGGTTAGGGTTAAAACACCAAAATAAAAATGACAAATCGAGTGCCTAACATTGGGGTTGAACCTGTGATGCTAGGAGCCGTACAGTAGCTAGTGGTTTWAGCCCATCCTCAACTCTATCCTCAGTTGTCCCCTTGAGGATAATCAAGTTCATCCATCTGATCCTATTCCCAACGTCYGTAGTGTAAAGAATAGAGGATACTAGTTGCGAGCCTACTTGATGGTAACTAGTACTAGCCTAGAATTTGGGATCCTATTTCTGCATACACATTATTTGCTTGTTGTCGCTCCACACATGCTCGGGGAGGTTTGTTTGTGGTTAACTAACAAACTATAAACTGTGGAAACTCATATACAAATATTGAAAGCATTTAATGAGACAGCTAGAAGATGTTAAAATTAAAATATTATCGCATTGACATAGTGTAATTTATTGATGGTCTCTAACTAGAGACTCCCAGAGATAGATATATGGGAAACACTAGTGCTGAGCAATTAACCAAAATAATTTTTTGAACAATTAACGGACAAATAATTATTTTTATTCAATTACATTTTTTGGGGCTTTTTTTTCTTTCTTGCACAGTTTCTCTAGAAATAAATCAGATCAAGCCCAAACTGTGTGATGTTGTAGTTTCCAATAGACCAATATTCTACATAGTTTAGCGCAGAAAATATGGTAATTAACCACAATGACCATAATCAATTGTGAGCCTACTTGTCCGATCTGTGTGTTTCTTTTGTACCAGCTAGAGAGAAGAGATGGAAGAATGTGCGATTGAGAGGGATAGAGAGCAGTTGCTTCGCGAGGTATTTCTACCAGAAAATACATCATCTARTTGATTGATAGTTGGTATTCAGCATTCATAAAAGTCTGCCTTATATAATAGGAAGAASTACTAAAATAGTGATTTTTGCCAGAAAGTATAGCCAGCAGCTCTACRGAGATGAGATGATGTCTTGGATTGAAAAATAAAAAAGTTATCAAATAAACAAATGTAAAAACTGAAGTATTTTMTTAAAGTTAAGTAATGTGAATAAATAATGGTTAATAAGGGATAAGCAGTAATGGGCAGTCACTTCCATCATGGGACTTTATTAATTATTTTATTCTGTGTTGTTACAGCATTCAAACCACATAATGCATAGTGCTCATCACTAAGCTCATCACTAAGCTAAGGACCCTGCGACTAAACACCTCCTACAACTGGATCCTTGACTTCCTGACGGGCCGCCCCCAGGTGGTAAGGGTAGGTAACAACTCATCCGCCACACTGATCCTCCACACGGGGACCCCTCAGGAGTGCATACTCAGTCCACTCCTGTACTCCCTGTTCACTCATGACGGCACGGACAGGCACGACTCCGACACCATCATTATGTTTTCTGATGACACAACAGTGGTAGGCTTGATCATCGACAACGACGAGACAGCCTATAGGGAGGAGGTAAGAGACCTGTGGTGCAAGGACAACAACCTCTCCCTCAATATGCTCAAGACAAAGGAGATGATTGCGGACTACAGGAAAAGGTGGACCAAGCACGCCCCCATTCTCATCGACGGGTCTGTAGTGGTGCAGGTTGAGWGCGTCCTAGGCGTCCACATAACCAACAAACTAACATTGTCCAAGCACACCAAGACAGTCGTGAAGAGGGCATGACAAAACCTATTCCCCCTCAGGAGACAAAAAAKATTTGTCATGGGTCCTCAGATCCCCAAAAGATTCTACAGCTGCACCATCGAGAGAATCCTGACGGGTTGCACCACTGCCTGTTATAGCAACTGCTCGGGCTCCGGATGCTAGGCACTACAGAGGGTAGTGCATATGGCCCAGTACACCACTGGGGCTAAGCTTTCTGCCATCCAGGACCTCTATACCAGGCGGTGTCAGAGGAAGGCCCTAACGATTGTCAAAAACTCCAGCCACCCTAGTCATAGACTGTTCTCTCTGCTACCGCACGGCAAATGGTACCGGAGTGCCAAGTCTAGGTCCAAGACGTTTCTAAACAGCTTCTACCCCTAAGCCATGAGAATCATGAACATCTAAAGAAATGGCTACCCAGACTATGGCTACCCAGGCTAGTCCGCTATGAAAAGCCAACTGACATCTATTCCTGATTATTATTTGACCATGCTTGTCATTTATGAACATTTTGAACATCTTGGCCATGTTCTGTTATAATCTCCACCCGGCACAGCCAGAAGAGGACTGGCCACCCCTCATAGCCTGGTCCTCTGCTAGGTTTCTTCCTAGATCTTGGTGGCCTT
>NC_036858.1:2892496-2902772 GCF_002910315.2 Salvelinus sp. IW2-2015 | reverse complement strand
CTCCACGTACGCTTGGAAAGACAGTACCGTGCAGTATCGAAGAGCTCTCACTGCTGCTCGATCATCCTACTTTTCCAACTTAATTGAGGAAAATAAGAACAATCCAAAATTTTTTTTGATACTGTTGCAAAGCTAACTAAAAAATCAGCATTCCCAAGAGAGGATGGCTTTCACTTCAGCAGTAATAAATTCATGAATTCTTTGAGGAAAAGATCATGATCATTAGAAGCAAAATTACGGACTCCTCTTTAAATCTGGTATTCCTCCAGGGCTTAGCTGTCCTGGATCTGCACAGCTCCGCCAGGGCCTGGATCGGGAGAGACACTTAAGTGTTTTAGTACTATATCTCTTGACACAATGATGAAAATAATCATGGCCTCTAAACCTTCAAGCTGTATACTGGATCCTATTCCAACTAAACTACTGAAAGAGCTGCTTCATGTGCTGGCCCTCCTATGTTGAACATAATAAACAGCTCTCTATCCACCCGATGTGTACCAAACTCATTAAAAGTGGCAGTAATAAAGCCTCTCTTGAAAAAGCCAAACCTTGACCCGGAAAATATAAAAAACTATCGGCCTATATCGAATCTTCCATTCCTCTCAAAAAAGTTTGAAAAGCTGTGCGCGCAACTCACTGCCTTCCTGAAGACAAACAATGTATACGAAATGCTTCAGTCTGGTTTTAGAGCCCATCATAGCACTGAGACTGCACTTGTGAAGGTGGTAAATGACCTTTTAATGGGTCAGACCGAGGCTCTGCATCTGTCCTCGTGCTACTAGACCTTAGTGCTGCCTTTGACACCCATCGATCCACATTCTTTTGAGAGACTGGAAACCCAAATTGGTCTACACGGACAAGTTCTGGCCTGGTTTAGATCTTATCTTCGGAAAGATATCAGTTTGTCTCTGTGAATGGTTTGTCCTCTGACAACACACTGTACATTTCGGTGTTCCTCAAGGTTCGTTTAGGACCACTATTGTTTTCACTATATATTTTACCTGTTGGGGATGTTATTCGAAAACATAATGTTAACTTTCACTGCTATGCGGATGACACACAGCTGCTACATTTCAATGAAACATGGTGAAGCCCCAAATTGTCCTCGCTAGAAGCCTGTGTTTCAGACATAAGGAAGTGGATGGCTGAAAACTTCTACTTTTAAACTCGGACAAAACAGAGATGCTTGTTCTAAGGTCCCAAGAAACAAAGAGATCTCTGTTAAATCTGACAATTAATCTTGATGGTTGTAAAGTCGTCTCAAATAAAACTGTGAAGGACCTCGACGTTACTCTTTGAACCTGATCTCTTCTTTTGACGAACATATCAAGACTGTTTCAAGGACAGCTTTTTCCATCTACGTAACATTGCAAAAATCAAAATTTTCTGTCAAAAATGATGCATAAAAATTAATCCATGCATTGTTTATTCTAGGTTATACTCTAGGGAGTTTTTCCTAGCCACCGTGCTTCTACACCTGCATTGCTTGCTGTTTGGGGTTTTAGGCTGGGTTTCTGTACAGCACTTCGAGATATTAGCTGATGTACGAAGGGCTATATAAAATAAACTTGATTTGATTTGATTTATTTGCACGCCCTCCCCCCCTTCCTTTATGCTGCTGCTACTCTCTGTTATTATCTATACATAGTCACTTCAATAACTCTACCTACATGTACATATTACCTCAATTGCCTGGACTAACCGGTGCCCCCGCACATTGACTCTATACTGGTACCCCCTGTATACAGCCTCGCTATTGTTATTTTAACACAGCTGTTTAATTATTTGTTACTTTTGTTTCTTTTTTTTTAGGTATATTTCTTAAAACTGCATTGTTGGTTAAGGGCTTGTAGGGAGACATTTCACTGTAAGGTCTACACCTGTTGTATTCAGCACATGTGACAAATACAATTTGATTTGATATGATTTAACGTACCAAAAACAAGAAATCAAAATCGGAAACTATAATTCTTTTTAATAATCGAACCGAAACCGAACCGTCCTCAAAAATCCCTGATCGCTCAGCASTAGGTAACTGACAGTTATCAAGAAGGTTGAGTGACCGTAACTCTGTACTGTTTTGACAGAGTGAATGTRCAAACGCTTCCCACATTCGAACACACACACAAGAGACAAYCACATCAAAGCAGGCCTCCAATACMCAAATGTTGTTCCTAATGAGGAGAATTGAAAYAGAGTCTAAATCAGGAAGTTCAGCCCCCCTTTGATGAATAAATTATCTACGTTGGCATTAGTGTCTGCACTGGGCATGTATAGTGTGTTCACTATGTATGCCTGTTTAATTCATGAAACCATTGTGATAAAACAAATGGACTTTCTGCATCACTGGGTGGCTAGTTTTAATTATAAATGAGCTTGTGATATCAATATGAGGCTGTGTTAGGAGACAGTCCTTTACTATCTCATTGTGGTAGTTCCCTTTTTCTATGTGGGATGACAGTAGGGTGGGAGGGTGGAGGTGACGTCTTTGAGGGAAGAAAGAGCCAAACAAACACTCATAGGTTTTTGACAATAGTTTTTCTGGTCTTTTCCTATTTTTCCAACAAGTGTTTTTATGTACAGTAGAAGTCGGAAGTTTACATACACCTYAGCAAAAAACATTTAAACTCAGTTTTTCACAATTCCCGACATTTAATCCTAGTAAARAATTCCCTKTTTTAAGTCAGTTAGGATCACCACTTTATTTTTAAAATGTGAAATGTCAGAATAATAGTAGAGAGAATGATTTATTTCAGCTTTCATCACATTCCCAGTGGGTCATAAGTTTACATACACTCAATTAGTATTTGGTAGCTTGCCTTTAAATTGTTTAACCTGGGTCAAACGTTTCGGGTAGCCTTCCACAAGCTTCCCACAATAAGTTTGGTGAATTTTGGCCCATTCCTCCTGACAGAGCTGTTGTAACGGAGTCAGGTTTGTAGGCCTCCTTGCTCGCACACGCTTTTTCAGTTCTGCCCACCATTTTCTATAGGATTGAGGTCAGGGCTTTGTGATGGCCACTCCAATACCTTGACTTTGTTGTCCTTAAGCCATTTTGCCACAACTTTGGAAATATGCTTGGGGTCATTGTCCATTTGGATACCCATTTGCGACCAAGCTTTAACTTCCTGACTGATGTCTTGAAGCAGAAAAATGATGTGGACATCTCATGATGCCATCTATTTTGTGAAGTGCACCAGACCCTTCTGCAGCAAAGCACCCCCACAACATGGTGCTACCACCCCCATGCTTCACGGTTGGGTTGGTGTTCTTCGGCTTGCAAGCGCTCCCCCTTTTCCTTCAAACATAACGATGGTCATTATGGCCAAACAGTTACGTTTTTGTTTCATCAGACCAGAGGACATTTCTCCAAAAAGTACGATCTTTGTCCCCATGTGCAGTTCCAAATCGTAGTCTGGCTTTTTTATGGTGGTTTTGGAGCAGTGGCTTCTTCCTTGCTGAGCGGCCTTTCAGGTTATGTCGATATAGGACTCGTTTTACTGTGGATAATATACTTTTGTACCTGTTTCCTCCAGCATCTTCACAAGGTCCTTTGCTGTGTGTTCTGGGATTGATTTGCACTTTCGCACCAAAATACGTTCATCTCTAGGAGACAGAACGTGTCTCCTTCCTGAGTGATATGACGGCTGTGTGGTCCCATGGTGTTTATACTGCATACTATTGTGTGTTACAGATAAACGTGGTACCTTTAGGCGTTTGGAAATTGCTCCCAAGGATGAACCAGACCTGTGGAGGTCTACCATTTATTTTCTGAGGTCTTGGCTGATTTCTTTTGATTTCCCATGATGTCAAGCAAAGATGCACTGAGTTTGAAGGTAGGCCTTGAAATACATCCACAGGTACACCTCCAATTGACTGAAATTATGTCAATTAGCCTATCAGAAGCTTCTAAAGCCATGATATCATTTTCTGGAATTGTCTAAGCTGTTTAAAGGCACAGTCAACTTCTGACCCACTGGAATTGTGATACAGTGAATTATAAGTGAAATAATCTGTCTTTAAGCAATTGTTGGAAAAAGTACTTGTGTCATGCACAAAGTAGATGCCCAAACCGACTTGCCAAAACTATAGTTCTTAACAAGAAATTTGTGGATTGGTGAAAAAACGAGTTTTAATGACTCCATCCTAAGTGTATGTAAACTTCCGACTTTAACTGTAAGTGAACATTATGCATACACAACGGCTGTTAGCAAGTGATGTGCATACGTGAACAATATAAATACTGTGCCACTTAACTTCAAATGATGCACCTTTGGCGTCAACACCTCCTTGCGTAATATATAAACTGCCATAAAGCTATGCCATAAGCAGTAGCAGTGCGTGTTAAAATCACTGAGGAAGCCAAGCCAAGCCAGTAAAAAAAGCCATATTATGATTTATGTTGTGATAATGTGTGTTGTTTGCTCTGTAACCCATTTCTTCATACGGCACAATGGTATACAATAAGGCCGGGACAACAAAAAGACAACAGGACACTGTGGCGGAATAAATTCAATCACAAAACCAGAGAGCTACATCTATCCAGGTAAATCCACAAAGCAATATGATACAAACAAGCAATCATTCGCAAACTCTCAGCATGGTCAAGCATTTGAATGTTTTCGACAGTTTACTGAAACACTACTGATTAGAACCACCGAGTTACCGCAGAAAGACAACAGGAGCACTACCTACACTATTCCACCACCATTTACACTTAAACATTTAAACATCAAGTCAACACACCTACAGTGGGGAGAACAAGTATTTGATACACTGCCGATTTTTCAGGTTGTCCTACTTACAAAGCATGTAGAGGTCTGTAATTTTTATCATAGGTACACTTCAACTGTGAGAGACGTAATCTAAAACAAAAATCCAGAAAATCACATTGTATGATTTTTAAGTAATTAATTTGCATTTTATTGCATGACATAAGTATTTGATACATCAGAAAAGCAGAACTTAATATTTGGTACAGAAACCTTATTTTGCAATTACAGAGATCATACGTTTCCTGTAGTTCTTGACCAGGTTTGCACACACTGCAGCAGGGATTTGGCCCACTCCTCCATACAGACCTTCTCCAGATCCTTCAGGTTTCGGGGCTGTCGCTGGGCAATATGGACTTTCAGCTCCCTCCAAAGATTTTTCTATTGGGTTCCGTTCTGGAGACTGGCTAGGCCCATCCAGGACCTTGAGATGCTTCTTACGGAGCCACTCCTTAGTTGCCCTGGCTGTGTGTTTGGGTCGTTGTCATGCTGGAAGACCCAGCACGACCCATCTTCAATGCTCTTACTGAGGGAAGGAGGCTGTTGGCCAAGATCTTGCGATACATGGCCCATCCATCCTCCCTCACATCACGGTGTAGTCGTTCCTGTCCCTTGCAGAAAAGCATCCCAAAGAATGAATGTTTTCATCTCCATGCTTCACGTTTGGGATGGTGTTCTTGGGGTTGTTACTCATCCTTCTTCTTCTCAAACACCGCGAGTGAGGTCTAGACCAAAAAGCTCTATTTTTGTCTCATCAGAGCCACATGAACCTCTCCCGCATTCCTCTCTGGATCATCCAGTATGGTCAGTGGCCAAACTTCACAGACGGCTGGACATGCGCTGGCTTGAGCAGGGGGACTTGCCGTGCGCTGCACGATTTTAATCGCATGACGGCGTAGTGTGTTACTAATGGTTTTCTTTGAGCTTGTGGTCCAGCTCTCTTCAAGGGTCATTGACCAAGGTCCTGCCGTGTAGTTCTGGGGCTGATCCCTCACCTTCCTCATGATTATTGATGCCCACGAGGTAGATTTGCCATGGAAGCCCCAGGACCGAGGGTCGATTGACCATCATCTTGAACTTCTTCCATTTTGCTAATTTAATGCGCCAAAGTTTGTTGCTTCTCACCAAGCTGCTTCCTATTGTCCTGTAGCCCATCCCAGCTTGTGCAGCGAGCTACAATTTTTCCTTGATGTCCCTACACAGCGTCTCTGGACTTGGCCAGTTGGGAGAGTTGGAGTCTGTTTTGATTGAGTGTGTGGTCAGGTGTCTTTTTATACAGGTAACTGAGTTCAAACAGGTGCATAATACAGGTATGATGGAGTAACAGGAGGGCTTTTAAAGAAAACGAACAGGTCTGTTGAGAGACGGAAATTCTTACTGGTTGGTAATGATCAATCTTATGTCATGGCAATAAAATGCGAATTATTTTTTTTTATTTAAATAGCAATCATACAATTGATTTTCTGGATTTTGTTTTAGGACTACGTCTCTCACAGTTGAAGGTGTACCATGAACAAATTACAGACCCCGGCCCCCCTTTCCCCCCGCCTCTACATTGCTTTGTAAGTAGGAAAACCTGCAAAATCGCAGTGTATCAAATCACTGTTTCTCCCACTGTATATGAATACTTAGTTTAGTCACCTGAACAAACTTACAGATACCAAAAACAATTCTTTTCAATCAATGTTACTAAAATATCAGGGCTGTCTATGGCAGAGGTGGGACCAGTATTGTTTTACCAAGTCACAAGTACAGTCTCAAGTCTTAGCAACTCCAGTCCCAAGATCAGTCCCAAGTCGCAGACACGAGCAAGTCCGAGTCAGTCCCAAGTCAAAGACTGTGAAATAGTCAAGGTCCAGTCTCAATCCTAAACTTTGAGTTTCGAGCCTAAACAAATCCTAAATGTGCCTCTTCACAGAATGGAATACCATTTTTCATACCTTTTAACAAAAGGAGTTAATAAGTAAGTATATTCAGTTTAGCAAAATTACATGAATGCTTTTAAAAATATCTATATATTTATTTACTTAATATTACTATATATACGTTAATATTTCCTGGAAATGCACGGGCTCGCCATGAGAAAGACCCTCCCCCAATACAGCGATCGCTTATCGAGGGTCGCTATGGGGTGAAATCGGGCGATGTAGGCTTGTACACAACGTATCGCCCAACCTTAAACTCTCTCTCTCATAGTGTTACCTATGATACAAATTACACAGACTCTACATGCTTGTAGACGTGACGGAATAACCGTGCAAAATCGGCAGTGTATCAATACTTGTTCTCCCCACTGTATATATACTAGTTAGTACACTGAAAACAAACTTACAAGATACCAAAACACATTCTTTTCATCAATGTTACTAATCATGTGGCTGTCTATGGCAGAGGTGGGACCAAGTAATTGTTTTACAAGTCACAAGTAAGTCTCAAGTCTTAGCACTCAAGTCCCAAGTCAAGACAGGCAAGTCCGAGTCAAGTCCCAAGTCAAGACTGTGAAATATCTCTCTCTTCTCTCTCTCTCTCTCTTCTCTCTCTCTTCTCTCTCTCTCTCTCTCTCTCTCCTCTCTCTCTCTCTCTCTCTCTCTCTCTCTCTCTCTCTCTCTTCTCTCTCTCTCTCTCTCTCTCTCTCTCTCTCTCTCTCTCCTCTCTCTCTCTCTTCTCTCTCTCTCCTCTCGTCTCTCTCTCTCTCTCTCTCTCTCTCCTCTCTCTCCTTTCTCTCTCTCTCTCTCTCTCTCTCTCTCTCTCTCTCTCTCTCTCGCTCTCTCTCTCTTCTTCTCTCTCTCTCTCTCTCTCTCTCTCTCTCTCTCTCTCTCTCTCTCTCTCTCTCTCTCTCTCTCTCTCTCTCTCTCTCTCTCTTCTCTGTGGTTACAGTAGGCTAAAGTAGGTCAATGGTTTTAGGAACAGCAGTAACATCAGGCAGGATTTAGGCTACAACTGCCTAGCCAGTTTGTAGCTCAATCTTGGGTGCAATGATCACGTTCCGCATTGACTGACTGTGTGGAGGTTCATTGATTTAACGTTACGTTAGCCTTAGATGCTAAGTGACACTAGGTAAAGTTATAAATGATATAGCTGTCAGCTATATTAGCCACGACTTACCGTTTTTTTCAAATGTCAAACAAAGTTGGAAATTGTTGCGCCTCCGTCTGTAATTTTCTTCTCGCATGTTTTGCAAGTTGCAATCCGTTATTTGTTGATACAGCATTGTCTGAATAGCCGAAAATAATAATTTGTTGTATCATCTTTCCAAGGGCTCCATCTGAATTCACTCGCCGACGTTCCTCTGCACTTTCACGCACAACTTTTTCTCAGCTGGCACAATTTGATTGGCTGCTGTCCGATTCAAACTGTAATCCGTTAAATGAAGAGTTGATGCGCTGCACACTTTTTTTAATAGCATAATTTTTAATATCTGGGCTTGGGGAGGGTCTCAAGTCAGGTCGAGTCAAAAGGTTCAAGTCCAAGTCAAGTCATGAGTCATTGGTGCTAAAGTCAAAGTCGAGTTGCAAGTCATCATATTTGTGACTCGAGTCTGACTCGAGTCCAAGTCATGTGACTCGAGTCCACACCTCTGGTCTATGGTACTGATTACTGTGTGTGTGTGGGTGTGTACATACGTGCGCAAAACATATATATTTTTTACTCACCATATTTGTAGACTAGTTGAACGCCATTGCCATCCTCCTCTCTTTCATGTTGGCAAAATGGTCTATGGCTTTGTCATACAGTACACTTTTAGATTTTGCTGTCATAGTGTACCTAGCTAAAATTCTTGCTATCCTGACTTCCTCGCATGGGCAACAATGAACCAGCTAAGTTAGCTAGCTAGCTAATGTGAGGCTGCTAGGCTACATCTAGGCTACATATTGAACATCAATCRTCTCAGGCTAGTGGCACAACATATTGATTTATGGTTAGATCAGAATCACCATCATAATCATTGGCCTGTACAGAGAATTAATTCAAAACCACAAGTCCAAATCCCCATCTCCAGCCAGGGCTTAGGAAAGGGCCGATTTAGCAAGGTAGCTCAAATCAAATTGTATTGGTCACATACACATGGTTAGCAGATGTTAATGCTAGTGTACCGAAATGCTTGTGCTTCTAGTTCCGACCATGCAGTAATATCTAACAAGTAATATTGCAGGACATCAAYACAAGCAGASCAGAAACAGACACGTTTTTCTGAAAATTACATTTAGCAAAGGATGTGATTCGATCGGTCTGAAGCCAAATACAAACTGGCCTCCCTTGGTGGGCATTTTGCTGCACCGGGACAACCCACAGTTGAGCTTAGCTCAACGCTGATTGGCTAATTATATTATAATTTTCTTAACAAGGCTGGCATCAATCAAACAAATGCTTTTACCACGCTCTGATKATTTCCCGGGTAAGACTCAGCCACTTGCGAAGTGACAGAAAATTCTGAAAACAGAGAGAGAGACGAAAGATTAATTATTTTATCATTTTCATTTGTTTATTGGTAAATTATTTGGGAAAGCTGATTTAGTACTGTGCATTCCAAACATTATCCCTACAGTACATTGTCTGAAGTACAATTCCCTATTACAGTCGGTAAGATGGAGGGATTTAAAAAGAAGAAAAGGCGAATAGGATGGAGTATAATACAAGAAATAGCGGGGGCAGCTTCTGCATCGGTTGTCAAGCAGAGCAGATAACGACTATAAATACCTCTCCATGACTCAATTAGTCTGGTAACCACCCCGAGAAAAATGGCCCTACAAATGGAGCCAAGATAAGAAAAACAAATAGCGGCTCAGATACAATGGGGGGAAAACTGGCAACTGCTCTCGCCGATAAGACTGAGCAAGTCAGGGTGCATCTGGCTTAAAGGGGTTCAGAACCACCACAATGGACTAATTGTTTGATCCCAAACTGAGCTTCAATTGTCTCGAAAAACGTTTTTTCTCTTTCGCCTCAAGCGAAACACTCTGATAACTTTTCTCCATGAAATATTCATGAAGTTAGTGACAATTTGCGTCTGTGTTCTTGGTCGGGTTCCCTGCCTGTGTGATAGCAGCTGTGAATGTATCAGAACCTGGCAGCAGGTTGAGAGCCCTCTCCTCTCCTAGGTGTATATTGATTGGTGCATACTGGATGACACCTGCACAGGAAAGCAACGATCCTTTCTCCATTTTCCTCTMTTTCACCAACTCCCTTGCTGCGTTCCATCTCTTTCCCCACCTCTCTGTGACACGCTAGTTGTAACACCATTACATTCTGTGGTGGCATGCCTTCTGTCTCCTCAGTGGAGGAGGCTCTCACCTTTCACTCCCACATAGTACCACCGTGGACCTCTCACCTCTCTCCCTCCTGCCCATTTAGCTTCTGAAATCTGCAGCTGACAAAATGTCAAACGCATTTGTGTTCTCCCATGAGGGACAACTCTATATGCAGTTTGACTGCTGTTGTGGTCAGATTATTTTTGTGGTTTTTTCCCAATCAAGTAGAGAGAGAGAGAGAGAGAGGGAGAGAAA
>NC_036858.1:2886927-2891859 GCF_002910315.2 Salvelinus sp. IW2-2015 | reverse complement strand
AAGAATACAATCGCCTCCTTCCACACTCATTGTGGTGCCGGGAGGGTTGAATCAGACACCAAACTTAATCAATAACTAATGATTGTCTAATCAAACCCTGTTGATTCAATGACTAATGATGCAATTCACGGATAAGTACTGTCAGAGGCTGACCAGTAGCCATGTGTGAGTAAAATCACYGGGGAAGCCAATCCAGACAAAAATGTCATATTACAACCGTTGTTTTCTCTATAATTAGTTTATACAAWGCCTTCGGAAAGTATTCAGACGCCTTGACTTTTTCCACATTTTGTTACGTTACAGCCTTATTCTAAAATGGATTAAATAAAATGAATAATCTTCATCAATCTACACACAATACCCCATAAGGACAAAGCGAAAACAGTTTTTTACAAAACTAAACACAAAAATATCTTATTTACATAAGTAATCAGACCCTTTGCTATGAGACTCAAAATGTTGCTCAGGTGCATCCTGTTTCCATTGATCATCCTTGAGATGTTTCTAGAACTTGATTAGAGTCCACCTGTGGTAAAGTCWATTAATTGGACATGATTTGGAAAGGCACGCACCTGCCTATATAAGGTTCCCCAGTTGACAGTGCATGTCAGAGCAATCCCCAAGCCATGAAGTGGAAGGAATTGTCCGTGGAGCTCMGAGATAGGGGAAACTTCCAGAAGGACAACCATCTCTGCAGCACTCCACCAATCAGGCCTTTATGGTAGAGTGGCCAGACAGAAGCCACTCCTCAGTAACAGCCACATGACAGCCCACTTGGAGTTTGCCAAAAGGCACCTAAAGGCACTCGCAGACCATGTGAAACAAGATTATCTTGTCCRATGAAACCAAGATTGAACACTTTGACCTGAATGCCAAGCATCATGTCTGGAGGAAAGCCAGCACCATCCCTACGGTGAAGCATGGTGGAGATCCTTTATGAAAACCTGCTCCAGAGGTCTCAGGACCTCAGACTGGGGCGAAGGTTTACCTTCCAACAGGACAACAACCCTAAGCACACAGCTAAGACAACGAAGGAGTGGTTTCGGGACAAGTCTCTGAATGTCCTTGAGTGGMCCAGCCAGAGCACGGACTTGAACCCGATCGAACATCTCTGGAGAGACCTGAAAATAGCTGTGCAGCGACGCTTATCCAACCTGATAGAGCTTGAGAGGATCTGCAGAGAACAATGGGAGAAACTCCCCAAATACAGGTGTGCCAAGCTTGTAGGGTCATACCCAAGAAGGCTCGAGGCTGTAAACCCGGCCAAAGGTGCTTCAACAAGTACTGAATAAAGGGTCTGAACATTTCTGCTAAAAAATAAAGTTTTTATAAATTTCTAATAACCTGTTTTTTCTTTCTTTTTTTTGTATTTTCACC
Source organism: Salvelinus sp. IW2-2015 (assembly GCF_002910315.2). Taxonomy (NCBI): domain Eukaryota; kingdom Metazoa; phylum Chordata; class Actinopteri; order Salmoniformes; family Salmonidae; genus Salvelinus; species Salvelinus sp. IW2-2015. The sequence continues at coordinate 2,890,482 of NC_036858.1, read as the reverse complement.
CCTTTTTTTCTCCCCAATTGGTAGTTACAGTCTTGTCTCATCGCTGCAACTCCGGACTCGGGAGAGGCAAAGGTCGAGAGCCATGCATCCTCCGAAACACAACCCAACCAAGCCGCACTGCTTCTTGACACAATGCCCATCCAACCCAGAAGCCAGCCGCACCAATGTGTCGGAGGAAACACTGTGCACCTGGCGACCGTGTCAGCGTGCACTGCGCCCGGCCCGCCACAGGAGTCGCTAGTGCGCGATGAGACAAGTATATCCCTGCCGGCCAAACCCTCCCTAAGCCAAACCACGCTGGGCCAATTGTGCGCCGCCCCATGGGTCTCCCGGTCACGGCCGGCTGCGACAGAGCCTGGACTCAAACCCAGAATCTCTAGTGGCACAGCCGGCACCTCCGGCCTTAGACCACTGCACCACTCGGGAGGCCCCTGTTCTTTCTTTTTCATCATGAGTTATTGTGTGTAGATTGAKGAGSGAAAAAAAGACTTAATCCATTTTAGGAGGTTGGTGGTCTGAATACTTTCCGAATGCACTGTATGCCTTGACACAGCGATATATAGGCCTAAGGCCAAGACAATAAGAATAATACAWCCCAACACACATTTGTTTCATTACAAAACCGGAGAGCAACATCTGTCCGGTGAGGTCCACAAMACATATTTTATGTAACAGACAGTTACATGACCTACAGAACGGTCAAGCAATGCAATTGAACTAACAGAACGGTCAAATGCAGATGTTTCGAAATGGTGGTCTGACTTCTAATAACTATTGGTTTAGAACCACGGAGAGTTACTGCAAGTCTATAAAGAAAACTGGAGCTGCCTACACTATATCAGCACCATTTCTACATCATCTAATCACCCCTGATTAGTCTAATACAGTGACAACTAAACGATTCCAAAACATTAGTTCAATCAACATAAGCTAAATCTGATGTGGCTGTCCATGGTACTGATTTCTCTCTCTTGCTGTGTGTGTGTGTGGTGTGTGGTGTGTGTGTGTGTGTGTGTGTGTGTGTGTGGTGTGTGGTGTGTGTGTGTTGTGTGTGGTGTGTGTGTGTGTGTGTGTGTGTGTGTGTTGTGTGTGTGTGTGTGTGTGTGTCAGTAGAAAAAAAATCTTGACCCACCCTACTTGTAAAGTAACGCCAATGCCACTCCTCTTTCATACTGTAAAAGGTCTATGACTGCTTTAAGTTTTTGTTTGTCCTAGGCTACTGGTGAAAATAATTGCTTGCAAGCCTAACTCCTTTCATGGGCAATGATACGCAATGCCAGCCTGTTAACATTAGCTACGACATCTACATGTTTAACTTCCATCCTCTTCAGGCCAGGGCCACAATGTATGAATTTATGGTTGGATCAGAATCGCGGTTGTAGTCATTGGCCAAGGAATTAAGTAAAACCCAAGTCCAAATCATCTTCCATACAAGGAAACATCTGAGATGATGTAATCTATCTTGTACCAGAAGTCAAGAAGAGCCCAACTTTTTAATGAGCGCGGAATGCCAAGGTTAAACTCTACACTGGTATTTATCTTCATTGAATCATCTTTATTATCATATTGAATATTTCACATGTCAATCCTTCTTCCTATTAGATTTCCAGTCAACCATTCTCCTTCTACTCCTCTCCTCTCCTGTTCTCCTCTGTCTTCTCTCTCTCTCTTTCTCCTCCTATTCTCCTCCTCTCTCTTCTCCTCTCCTCTCCTCTTCTCCTCCCTATTTCTCCTCTCTCCTTCTTCTCTCTTCCTCTCGCCCTCTCTCTTCTCACTCTTCTTCTCTCTCTCTCTCTCTCTCTTCTCCCTCTTCTCCTCCTCTTCTCTCCTCTCTCTGTCTTCTCTCTCTCCTCTCTCCTCCTGTTCTCTCCTCTCCTCTTCCTCTATCCTCTTCTCTTCTCCTCTCTCTCCCTCATCTCATCTCTCTTTCTCTATTGTCTATAATGTAAAGCAGCTTCGTCAGTCCCAAGGCAACAAATCAATCTCTACTTTCTATTTGTATGGTGTAGAACCACCCTCCTTCCGATTCAATACACATTGAGACGGATGACAACATAACGCCCAACTGTTATGTTCTCAGACAGGTCTCCTTCTCTATAACTAATGAAAGGCTGTGTGTTGTGTGTGTGTGTGTGTGTGTGTGTGTGTGTGTGGTGTGTGTGTGTGTGTGTGTGTGTGTGTGTGTGTGTGTGTGTGGTGTTGTGTGTGTGTGTGTCTAAGTGCGCAGTGTGAGTGTAGTGGGGGGGCAGGTAGCCTAGCGACTACAGAGTTGGGCAGTAACTGAAAGGTTGCTAGTTTGAATCCATGAGCCGTCAAGGTAAAAAATCGGTGATTCTGCACTTGAACAAGGCACTTAACACTAAACGCGTCATGGTCACTGTCAAAAATGGCTGGACTCATGGTCATAGTACCACTCTCTGAGGATGTTTCAGGGGCGTTGGGATATTGCAAAAAATACATTTCCACCTCACACCCACTCTACATGCAGTGAAACTGTATAAATAAGCACCCGTTTATTTGTGTGTGTGAACATGGAGCTTAGAAGTTGAATAATAAGATATTTTCCTTACAGAACAGGGCATGGCACAGGTAGGTGATGTTGATTAGACTCCTGTTGGACAAGCTTGTGTTCGATCACACTGCCAAGCACCTTTATAGCGGGTTTGTTAGTGAAAGAAGGCAAAGTATTATCAGCAAAGCCTTTTGAATGTTGACAGGTTTCTATTGAATAAAGAATAGAGGGTACTAGGTCCTGTTAATTCCCAAACAGTACACTCTCATCTTCAAAATGCAGCACATTCAGTGCACTACTGTAGACCTAACACCTCAATTTATCCTGTAAACTGCAGTGGACAAAGAAACAAGTGGCCCAGTTAGTGAGACATCTCACGGTGCTGCCAGGATAAGGTAAGGCTGCCTGATCTTTTCTGGTTATAAGCAGTGGGCTTAGCTTAGGGAAGAGGAGCTAGTGTCTGCAGAAAAGAGACACGTCTAAGTTTAACCTTTGGCTCTGTACTTGTCACGCTGCTGCCTGCTCTCCCTCTCTGGGCTCGGCGGCACCAGGCTGCCCTTCATTACGCACACTGTCGTCGCCATATTACGCGCAGCAGCGCTCATTGCACTCACCTGGACTCCTTCCTTTGTTTGATTGCCCCATCTGTAACTGTCTGCTCCCATTTGTTCCCGGTGTCTGCATTTAATGTTGTTATGTGTTCATGTCCAGACGCTGTCTGTTCGTTCATGTCTTGATAATTAAATGTTCACTCCCTGTACTGCTTCTGCCTCTACAAATGTCGATCCTTACAGTCCTGTTTAGTCCTTTAGTCGGAGGGATGGATGGACCCACTTCAGCTCTCCCTGTCGCCAAGTGTGAAATCAACTACAAAACATCACTGGTTCCTTTCTCACTTCTGTGGAGCTGAGATGTATGAATTAGTAACAGTGAACCTAAACACCTGTAGTTGTTTCACCTAGGTTGGGCACTATCTATGGTCATGGAGTATGGGGATATGGGGGTGAGGATAGCTATGTTTGATTGTTGGATATGGGATTTGA
>NC_036858.1:2883919-2886902 GCF_002910315.2 Salvelinus sp. IW2-2015 | reverse complement strand
GTTTGTTTGTTTTTGCATTTCTGTGAATTAATTAGTTAGTAATAAATAAATGATTTAAGACAATTGATGTATGGATGACTCATAGTGAAGACTGGGTTCGTGCAGATCAGCGATTTACGACGTTTGGAATGAGACTGACGTAAGGTAGAGTAAATCAATCATTAATTAGAAGACCATTGATCAGATATGAAATATCTGAAAGGTTATATTGGGAAATGATAACTTTGTAATCTAATAACTTTCCCTGGTGCCCTCGAATTCATAGTTAATTAGTTACGTTATTACTATGATAAAACTAAAAGTCTTCAATTTAACGATACCAAAGACACGACAGTAGAAAAAAAATGTTGACCCACCCTACTTGTAGAGTAACGCCAATGCCATCCTCCTCTTTCATACTGCCTAAAAGGTCTATGACTGCTTTAAGTTTTTGTTGTCCTAGGCTACCTGGTGAAAATAATTGCTTGCAAGCCTAACTCCCTTTCATGGGCAATGATACGCCATGCCAGCCTGTTAACATTAGCCTACGACATCTACATGTTTAACTTCCATCCTCTCAGGCCAGGGCCACAATGTATGAATTTATGGTTGGATCAGAATCGCCGTTGTAGTCATTGGCCAGAGAATTAAGTAAAACCCCAAGTCCAAATCATCTTCCATACAAGGAAACATCTGAGATGATGTACAATCTATCTTGTACCAGAAGTCAAGAAGAGCCCCAACTTTTTAATGAGCGGAATGCCAAGGTTAAACTCTACACTGGTATTTATCTTCATCTGAATCATCTTTATTATCATATTGAATATTTCACATGTCAACTCCTTCTTCCTATTAGATTTCCAGTCAACCATTCTCCCCTCTACTCCTCTCCTCTCCTGTTCTCCTCTGTCCWTCTCTCCTCTCCTCTTCTCCTCCCCTATTCTCCTCCTCCTCTCTTCTCCTCTCCTCTCCTCTTCTCCTCCCCTATTCTCCTCCTCCTCTCCTTCTTCTCCTCTTCCTCTCGCCTCCTCTCTTCTCATCTCTTCTCTCTTTCTCTCCTCTCTCCTCTTCTCCTCCTCTCTCCTCCTCTCCTCTCCTTCTCTCCTCTCGTTCTCTCCTCTCCTCTCTCCTCCTGTTCTCTCCTCTCCTCTCTCCTCCTATCCTCTTCTCTTCTCCTCTCTCCTCCCCTCATCTCATCTCCTCTTCTCTACTGTCTATAATGTAAAGCAGCTCTGTCAGTCCCAAGGCACAAAATCAATCTCTACCTTTCTATTTGTATGGTGTAGAACCACCCTCACTTCCGATCAATACACATTGAGACGGGATGACAAATCAACGCCCAACTGTTATGTTCTCAGACAGGTCTCCCTTCTCTATAACTAATGAAAAGGCCTGTGTGTGTGTGTGTGTGTGTGTGTGTGTGTGTGTGTGTGTGTGTGTGTGTGTGTGTGTTGTGTGTGTGTGTGTGTGTCTAAGTGCGCAGTGTGAGTGTATGGGGGTGGCAGGTAGCCTAGCGACTACAGAGTTGGGCCAGTAACTGAAAGGTTGCTAGTTTGAATCCATGAGCCGTCAAGGTAAAAAAATCGGTGATTCTGCACTTGAACAAGGCACTTAACACTAAACGCGTCATGGTCACTGTCAAAAATGGCTGATCCATGGTCATGTACCCACTCTCTGAGGATGTTTCAGGGGGCGTTGGGATATTGCAAAAAATACATTTCCACCTCACACCCACTTCTACATGCAGTGAAACTGTATAAATATAAGCACCCGTTATTTGTGTGTGTGAACATGGAGCTTAGAAGTTGAATAATAAGATATTTTCCTTACAGAACAGGGCATGGACCACCAGGTAGGTGATGTTGATTAGACTCCTGTTGGACAAGCTTGTGGTGTTCCGACAACTGCCAAGCACCTTTATAGCGGGTTTGTATAGTGAAAGAAGGCAAAGTATTCATCAGCAAAGCCCCTTTTGAATGTTGACAAGGTTTCTATTGAATAAAGAATAGAGGGTACTAGAGTCCTGTTAACTTCCCAAACAGTACACTCTCACTCTCAAAATGCACCATTCAGTGCACTACTGTAGACCTAACACCTCAATTTATCCTGTAAACCTGCAGTGGACAAAGAAACAAAGTGGCCCAGTTAGTGAGACATCTCACGGTGCTGCCAGAGGATAAGGTAAGCTGCCTGATCTTTTCTGGTTTAAAGCAGTGGCTTAGCTTAGGGGAAGAGGAGCTAGCTGTCTGCCAGAAACAGAGACACGTCTAAGTTTAACCTTTTGGCTCTGTACTTGTCACGCCTGCTCCTGCTCTCCCTCTCTGGCGCTCGGCGGCACCAGGCTGCCCTTCATTACGCACACCTGTCGCCATCATTACGCGCAGCAGCGCTCATTGCACTCACCTGGACTCCTTCCCTTTGTTGATTGCCCCATCTGTAACTGTCTGCTCCCCCATTTGTTCCCGGTGTCTGCATTTAATGTTGTTATGTGTTCATGTCCAGACGCTGTCCTGTTCCGTTCCATGTCCGTTGATAATTAAATGTTCACTCCCTGTACCTGCTTCTCGCCTCTACAAATGTCGATCCTTACAGTCCTGTTCTAGTCCTTTAGTCTGGAGGGATGGATGGACACCCACTTCAGCTCTCCCTGTCGCCAAGTGTGAAATCAACTCAACARAAACATCACTCGTTCCTTTTCTCACTTCTGGTGGAGCTGAGATGATAAGATTAGTAACAGCTGAACCTAAACACCTGTAGGTTTCACCTAGGTTGCGCACTATCTATGGTCAATGGATAGGGATAGGGGTGAGGATAGCTATGTTTGATGTTGGACTGGTATTTGACCTTCAAATTCCTATGTGATGCCTACTATTTTAAGTGGTTATTAAGACTGTGGTTTCACGTGCTTCTCAGCAGCATTTGGATTGATTTGAATGAATTCCTTTAGTGATTTTCTGAAAGAAACTACAGGAGGGCCCTTCAGATTATGGAACAGTGTAGAGCA
>NC_036858.1:2876593-2882587 GCF_002910315.2 Salvelinus sp. IW2-2015 | reverse complement strand
CCACAGTGGTTTATACTCAGTCGCTCTCAGTATCCAACAGTGTTTATAACTCCAGTCCTCTAGTACCCCAACAGTTTTTTATCTCGCAGTCCTCCAGTACCCAAAGTGTTTATAACTCCAGTCTCCAGTACCCCCAACAGTGTTTTTAACTCCAGTCCTCTAGTACCCCAACAGTGTTATACTCCAGTCCTCTAGTACCCCAAAGTGTTTTACTAACCCCAGTCTCTAGTACCCCCAACGTGTTTATAACTCCAGTCCTCTAGTACCCCACAGTGTTTATACTCCAGTCCCTAGACCCCAACAGTTTGTATAACTCCAGTCTCCAGTACCCCAACAGTGTTTATAACTCCAGTCTCAGTACCCAAGTGTTTATAACTCATCCTCCAGTACCCCAACAGTGTTTTATAACTCCCAGTCCTCTAGTTCCCCCAACAGTCGTTTTTATAACTCCAGTCCTCTAGTACCCCAACAGTGTTTATAACTCAGTCCTCAGTACCCCACCGTGTTTATAACTCCAGTCCTTCTAGTTACCCCCAACAGTGTTTAATAACTCCAGTCTCTCCAGTCCCACACAGTGTTTTATAACTCCAGTCCTCTGTACCCACAGTGTTTAACTCCGTCTAGTCCCCAACAGTGTTTATAACTCCAGTCCTCCAGTACCCCAAATGTTTATAACTCCAGTCTCAGTCACCCCAACAGTGTTTATAACTCCAGTCCTCTAGTACCCCAACAGTGTTTAATAACTCAGTCCTCACACCCCAATCAGTGTTTATAACTCCAGTCCCTCCAGTACCCCCAACAGTGTTTATAACTCCAGTCCTCCAGTACCCCAACAGTGTTTTAACTCCAGTCCTCTAGTACCCCCAACAGTGTTTTATAATCCAGTCCTCAGTACCCCCAAAAGTGTTTATACTCCAGTCCTCTCAGTACCCCAACAGTGTTTATAACTCCAGTCCTCATAGTACCCCAACAGTGTTTTATAACTCAGTCTCCAGTACCCCCAACATGTGTTTATAACTCCAGTCCTCCAGTACCCCCAACAGTGTTTATAACTCCAGTCCTCTAGTACGCCCAACAGTGTTTTACACTCCAGTCATCTAGTACCCCACAGTGTTTTATATACATCATCTAGTACCCCCAACAGTGTTTATAACTCCAGTCCTCTAGTACCCCAACAGGTTTAACTCAGTCTCTAGTACCCCCAACAGTGTTATAATCCAGTCCTCCAGTACCCCCAACAGTGTTTATAAATCCAGTCCTCTAGTACCCCCAACAGTGTTTATAACTCCAGTCCTCCAGTAATGTTACAGCTCTACAATGGTTCAGTTCTCCATGTTACAGCCTCCAATGTACAGTTTCTCATGTTAAGCCTCCCAATGTTACAGTTTCTCCATGGTTATCCTCTCAAGTAGATTTCTCCAATGGTTAGAGTTTCTCCAGCAGTGTTTTATAACTCATCATCTAGTACCCCAACAGTGTTATAACTCCAGTCCTCTAGTACCAACAACAGTGTTTATAACTCCAGTCATCTAGTACCCCAACAGTGTTTATAACTCCAGTCCCTCTAGTACCCCCAACAGTGTTTATACTCCAGTCCTCTAGTACCCCCAACAGTGTTTATAACTCCAGTCTCAGTACCCCCAACATGGTTATAACTCCAGTCCTCCAGTACCCCCAACAGTGTTTATAACTCCAGTCCTCAGTACCCCCAACAGTGTTTATAACTCCAGTCCTCCAGTACCCCCAACAGTGTTATAACTCCAGTCCTCTAGTACCCCAACAGTGTTTATAACTCCAGTCCTCTAGTACCCCAACAGTGGTTATAACTCCAGTCCTCCAGTACCCCAACAGGTTTATACTCCAGTCCTCTAGTACCCCCAACAGTGTTTATAACTCCAGTCCTCTAGTACCCCAACAGTGTTTTTTCTCCAGTCCTCCAGTACCCCACAAGTGTTTATAACTCCAGTCCTCCAGTACCCCAACAGTGTTTATAACTCCAGTCTCTCTAGTACCCCAACAGTGTTTATAACTCCAGTCCTCTAGTACCAACAACAGTGTTTTATAACTCCAGTCATCTAGTACCGCCAACAGTGTTTATAACTCCAGTCCTCTAGTCCCCAACAGTGTTTATAACTCCAGTCTCTAGTACCCCCAACAGTGTTTATAACTCCAGTCCTCCAGTACCCCAACAGTGTTTATACCTCTCAGTCCGTCCCAACAGTGTTTATAACTCCAGTCCTCCGTACCCCAAACTGTTTATAACTCCAGTCCTCCAGTACCCCAACAGTGTTTATAACTCCAGTCCTCTAGTACCCCCAACAGTGTTTATATACTCCAGTCTCCAGTACCCCCAACAGTGTTTATACTCCAGTCCTCAGTACCCCAACAGTGTTTATAATCCAGTTCCTCAGTACCCCAACGTGTTTATAACTCCAGTCCTCTAGTACCCCAACAGTGTTTTTTCCAGTCCTCAGTACCCCAACAGTGTTTAATCATCCGTCTCCAGTACCCCAACAGTGTTTATAACTCCAGTCCTCTAGTACCCCAACAGTGTTTATAACTCCAGTCCTCTAGTACCCCCAACAGTGTTTATAACTCCAGTCCTCTAGTACCCCCAACAGTGTTTATAACTCCACGTCCTCTAGTACCCCAACCAGTGTTTAATAACTCAGTCCTCTAGTACCCCAACAGTGTTTATAACTCATCCTCAGTCCCCAACAGTGTTTATAACTCCAGTCCTCTAGTACCCCAACAGTGTTTATAACTCCAGTCCTCCAGTACCCCCAACAGTGTTTATAACTCCAGTCCTCCGTCCCCACAGTGTTTATAACTCCAGTCCTCTAGTACCCCCAACAGTGTTTATAACTCCAGTCCTCCAGTACCCCAACAGTGTTTATAACTCCAGTCTCTAGTACCCCCAACATTGTTATAACTCCAGTCTCCGTACCCCCAACAGTGTTTATAACTCCAGTCCTCTAGTACCCCACAGTGTTTATAATCCAGTCCTCCAGTACCCCAACAGTGTTTATAACTCCAGTCCTCCAGTACCCCCAACAGTGTTTATAACTCCAGTCCTCTAGTACCCCAACAGTGTTTATAACTTCCAGTCTCTAGTACCCCCAACAGTGTTTTAACTCCAGTCTCCAGTACACAGTGTTATAATCCGTCTCCAGTACCCCAACAGTGTTTATAACTCAGTCCTCCAGACCCAACAGTGTTTATAACTTAGTCATCTAGTACCCCCAACAGTGTTTATAACTCCAGTCCTCTAGTACCCCCACGTGTTTATAACTCCAGTCCTCAGTACCCCAACAGTGTTTATAATCCAGTCCTCATCCCCAACAGTTTTATACTCCAGTCCTCCAGTAATGTTACAGCCTTCAATGGTTACAGTTTCTCCAATGGTTACAGTTTCTCCAATGGTTACAGTTTCTCCATGGTTACAGCCTCTCCAATGGTTAGAGTTTTCCAATGGTTACAGTTTCTCCAATGGTTCAGTTTCTCCAATGGTGTACAGTTTTCTCCATGGTTACAGCTCTCCAATGGATACAGTTTCTCCAATGGTTACAGTTTTCTCCAATGGTTACAGTCTCCAATGGTTACAGCCTCTCAATTTGGTTACGTTTCTCAATGGTTACAGTTTCTCCATGGTTACAGTTTCTCCATGGTTACAGCTCTCCAATGGTTACAGTTTCTCCAATGGTTACAGTTTCTCCAATGGTTACAGTTTCTTCTCTGGTTACAGCCTCTCCAATGGTTACAGTTTCTCCAATGGTTACAGTTTCTCCAATGGTTACAGTTTCTTCCAATGGTTACAGTTTCTCCAATGGTTCAGTTTATCCATGGTTACAGCTCTCCAATGGTTACAGTTTTCTCCATGGTTACAGTTTCTCCATGGTTACAGTTTCTCCATGGTTACAGTTTCTCCAATCGTTACAGTTTTCCAATCGTTACAGCCTCTCAATGGTTACAGTTTCTCCATGGTTACAGTTTCTCCAATGGTTACAGCCTCTCAATGGTTACAGCTCTCCATGGTTACAGTTTCTCCATGGTTACAGCCTCTCCAATGGTTACAGTTTCTCCAATGGTTACAGTTTCTCCAATGGTTACAGTTCTCTCAATGGTTACAGTTTCTCCATGGTTACAGTTTCTTCCAATGTTACAGTTTCTCAATCGTTACAGCCTCTCCAATGGTTACAGTTTCTCCAATGGTTACAGTCTCTCCAATGGTTACAGTTTTCTCCAATGGTTACATTTCTCCAATGTTACAGTTTCTCCAATGGTTACAGCCTCCCAATGGTTACAGCCTCTCCAATGGTTACAGTTTCTCCATGGTTACAGCCTCTCCAATGGTTCAGTTTCTCCAATGTTACAGTTTCTCCAATGGTTACAGTTCTCTCCAATGGTTAGCTTCCAATGGTTACATCCTCTCCAATGGTTACAGTTTCTCCAATGGTTACAGGCTCTCCAATGGTTTACAGTTTCTCCAATGGTTACGTTTCTCAATGGTTACAGCCTCTCCAATGGTTACAGTTACTCCAATGGTTACAGTTTTTCCAATGGTTCAGTTTCTCCATTGGTGCGTGTGTGCGTGCATGTCGTATGGTTGATCGCAGACTCAATATTCTCTGTCTCCATGGCACCCAGCAACTGAGCTATCTGGCGAAATGTGCTTTTAATTTAATCCGGACATTATTGAATTACCAAGTGCATGAATATTCCGTTATGGACACCTGTTGTGTCCCTTGGCTAAAATAAAATATCCTCTGTATATTAGAGATCCCGAGAATGTACTGTTGCTACTGTTGATGTAAAATCAAGATAAAATGCCCTTTGGCAGAGAGAAGCTGATGAAGACATCACATGGAGTATAGAGATATGGAGTGCCTGCCCACTGGACACAGAGGCCACCATGTTATTGGATTTAGGTAAAAAAACACACAAAAAAACGATGAAATTCCCTTAAATTGATGACCTTTTGCAAATCCAATCACTTTTCACAATTGATTGAACATCTCAAATTGAATTTCTTTGTTGAAATGATGTGGAAACAACATTCTGTCCAGTGGGTCCAGTGGGTTTTTGTCCTTTTGGCTAATGCAGAGGCACAGGAAACCTGTGGGGCCAATATTCTGTTAGTGTAGAGCATAACAGTAATAGTTGGTCCCCACAGGTTTCCTGGTGCCTCTGCATTAGCCAAAAAGGACAAAAACCCACTGGACCCACTGGACAGAATGTTGTTTCCACATCATTTCAACAAAGAAATTCAATTTGACGATGTTCAATCAATGTGGAAAAGTGATTGGATTTGCAAAAGGTCATCAATTTAAGGGAATTTCATCGTTTTTTTTKTGTKTKTTTTTTACCTAAATCCAATAACATGGTGGCCTCTGTGTCCAGTGGGCAGGCACTCCATATCTCTATACTCCATGTGATGTCTTCATCAGCTTCTCTCTGCCAAAGGGCATTTTATCTTGATTTTACATCAACAGTAGCAACAGTACATTCTCAGGGATCTCTAATATACAGAGGATATTTTATTTTAGCCAAGGGACACAACAGGTGTCCATAACAGAATATTCATGCACTTGGTAATTCAATAATGTCCGGATTAAATTAAAAGCACATTTCGCCAGATAGCTCAGTTGCTGGGTGCCATGGAGACAGAGAATATTGAGTCTGCGATCAACCATACGACATGCACGCACACACGCACCAATGGAGAAACTGTAACCATTGGAAAAACTGTAACCATTGGAGTAACTGTAACCATTGGAGAGGCTGTAACCATTGGAGAAACTGTAACCATTGGAGAAACTGTAACCATTGGAGAGGCTGTAACCATTGGAGAAACTGTAACCATTGGAGAGATTGTAACCATTGGAGAGGCTGTAACCATTGGAGAAACTGTAACCATTGGAGAAACTGTAACCATTGGAGAAACTGTAACCATTGGAGAGGCTGTAACCATGGAGAAACTGTAACCATTGGAGA
>NC_036858.1:2860717-2875014 GCF_002910315.2 Salvelinus sp. IW2-2015 | reverse complement strand
AAAAGAGAGGAGAGAGATGTACGTCTCTCACGCTATCTCTTTCTGCTTCTCGTCCCTCTCAACGTCTCTTTTCTCGTCAGTCATCGTTAGTGATGGAAACAGGAAGATCCTTGGTTCACTCTGATAAGAACATAAATTTGATGTTTTCAGTCGCTCACAGTTGCATTAAGAGGCTTTAACAGAATACAGCAAAGACACACACACAACAACACAAACAACACACACCCACACACACACACACCACAAACACACACACACACACACCACACACACACACACACACACACACACACACCACAACAACACACACACACACACACACACACACACACACAACACACTAAACACCAACACATCATAAGGAATTCTTCCCATGAACAAACGTTAATCATGGATATTACTGTAGAGGTATATTATATTATCGGTGTAATTTCTGATATAATCATGATAGACGATTCTAACAGTTATATTAAGACCACAGTCCTATTGGTGCCTCTGATCCAGTGTTCCGGGTGTTCCAATGTTCAATTCTCACTGTGTGAGGGCGAACAGTATAAAGACTGTTGTAAAGGAGGGACCAGAGCTTCACTGTGTTCTCAAATTCAGTTCAGGGAGAGATATTATTATTTTAATCTAAAGTCACATTGATGTGTGTGTGTGTGTGTGTACTACACATGAAATTGTGATGTCTGTCATCTCACAGGTGTTGACATTCATAAAAAGTAGAACATCAGACAATGTCCATTGAGTCCTTAATCCAATGTCCATATTCCCTGTAAACTGATATCAGGAGGGGACAGAGCTTCACCATAATCAACACAGTTGTCTCTCTCTTTCTCCAAGATTGCATAACAAGCGCACACCAAAAGCTGAACGCTATTTTGCCATCCATTTCCCAGACCAGATCAAATAAACGTACAGTATAAACACAGAGAGAGAGAGAGAGAGAGAGAGAGAGAGAGAGAGAGAGAGAGCTCTAATCTTCTATCCAGTGGGTGGTGATGGACAGCTTGTGGGTGTCTGATGGAGATTAGACCTAAGTACTCTCCTATTTGGCAGTCTGTAATGGCCTTAAACATAAACTGACATTTGTTAGTCGTAAACCCATGTCCTCATAGTCTTGTACAAAGGAGACGTTTTGATTTTCAAACTTGATTCTCAAGCAGTGATAGAGTAGTTTGGGTGTTCTCAATAAAAGCTTTTTTATGAAAGCAGGGTGTGATGGTTTAATACTAGTAAGCCATTATCCTTGAAGTCTTGTATGAGCAGTCTGATAGCTTGATGGTGTAAATGGCCATTTTGATAGCAGTGTGATGTCGTGCAACATCATAGTCGTGTACAAAGGTGTGTTTGTAGTAGAAATMAGAGTAATGATCAGTGTCAGTCTGGCTGAAAAGAGGCCGTTATGCCTCCATCCACAGGAACAGGCCCATATCCACAAAGCAGCCCAGAATAGGAGTTCTGATCTAGGTTCTGTCCATATAATATTATTCAACATGATCTAAAAGTCCAAACTGATCCTAGATCAGCAGTCCTACTCTGAGACATTATGGATGGCCCCTGATATGGTTGTCTTATGAACACAGAGGTGGTGAACAGTAGGAGGTAAAGGCTCTCTGATTAACAATGAGACTGAACAAATACACTGACAGGAAGCAGTGTTGCCAAACATAACTAGTGACCTTAATTCATCATTAGGGCTAGACTGACATTCATAGCTAGGTCTAGATGGACATTCTTAGCTAAGGTTAGACTAACATTCATAGCAAGGGTTAGACTAACATTCATAGCTAGACTAACATTCCTAGCTAGGGCTAGACTAACATTCCTAGCTAGGGCTAGACTAACATTCCTAGCTACGGCTAGACTAACATTCRTAGCTAGGGCTAGACTAACATTCATAGCTAGACTAACATTCCTAGCTAGGGCTAGACTAATATTCATAGCTAGGGCTAGACTAACAACCCAAAAGGCAGACTTATGTGTCAGCCATCTACTACGGTGGGAAATGAAGACAGCAGCTGACAACTTATGATAAGGCTGAGAACTGCTGGCAGAGTTAGCGAGACAGAGGAAATGACTATTCACTAGTTAAAGGACCAGTTTAGAATATTTATTGAGGAAACAGAATGGATGTGATAATGAAGATTCAGGAAGTCAATGAGAATGGAACGGATGAAGCAGAGGGCTGCAGATGAAGGATCCAGATGAGGATCAGATGAAGGAATCAGATGAGGTCCAGGTGACTCCGTGGAGCTTGGCTTGGAGTCCAGGTAGACCGTCCCGGTCAGGCTGTGGTAGTAAGGCCTGCTGTGGTGGATGACAACCCCCCTCAAGAAAGAATAATTCGGAAGAACTCATAGAAACTGCTAGACGGATGCAAAACTTGATCAGGCTCGTAACATGCAGTGTCATTCACGCAACATGCACTGCAGACCAAGAAGGAGGAATGTTAGTTTGGTCAGGTTTAAGTAGGGTGGCAGTGGGTAATTAAGGAGAGTGAGGACAAGGGTGGAGGCTGATTAAGACCTGAGTTACAGCTGATGCTTGTTGAGGAGCAGCATTCAAGGCAACTGTTAAAGTGATGCAAACAGGCATGGAGACTGATTGACAATTAGTAGCAGCTGTTGCTTGTTGAGTTGCTAGGGAGCTGCGTTCAAGGCAACTAGTTAAAGTGTTCCATTCAAATCTGGTCTTTGCTGAATTCTTAACACCATATAGAGCAGAGGTGTCAAACTATTCCACGGAAAGCCGAGTGTCTGCAGGTAATTAGTGCCTTAATCATCATCAAGTACAAGGATGGAGCAAAACACAAGACACTCTGCCCTCCGTGGAATGGCTTTGAACGCGACAAGAAATTATTATACCTACAACAGGGGTGTCAAACTCATTCCACGGAGGGCTAGTGTCTGCAGGTTTTTTTTTTTCTTTCAATAAAGCCTAGAACCGGTGTGGGGAGTTCCTCTAATTAGGTGGTTAATCATCAATCAAGTACAAGGGAGGACGAAACCCGCAGACACTCGCCCCCGTGAATGAGTTTGACACTGGTGCCCTACAAGGTCCAGAGCTGCTCGTTTTCTGTCTACCTAATAATTAATTGTAACACTGGTGTCCAGGTCGAAATCCGCTCTCTGATTAGAGGGGAACGATGAAAAAAATGCAGTAGAACAGACGATATTGGCATTTAAAAACCATGATGTGCTCCTCTATGGGCTAGGGCTAAACTAACATTCCTAGCTAGGGCTAGACTAACATAACTAGGGCTGAACTAACATTTATAACTAGGGCTAGACTAACATTCCTAGCTAGGGCTAGACTAATTCATAACTAGGGCTAAACTAACATTCTAGCTAGGCTAAATACATTCTAGCTAGGGCTAGACTAACATCCTAGATAGGGCTAGACAACATTCATTACTAGGGCTAAACTAACATTCCTAGCTAGGCTAAACTAAATCCTAGCTAGGGCTAGACTAACATTCTAGATAGGGCTAGACTAATATAGGCTGAACTAACATTCATAGCTAGGGTTTAGACTAACATTCATAGCTAGGGTTAGACTAACATTCCTAGCTAGGGCTAGACTAACATTTATAGCTAGGTCTAGACTAACATTTATAGCTAGGTTCACGGCCGCCGTAAGAAGTGGACCAAAGCGCAGCGTGGTAAGCGTACATATTCTTTTTTATTAGAAATGACGCCAACAATAAACAATACAAAACAACCGTGACGCTTAAAGGCTATGTGCCACAAACAAAGTTAACTTCCCACATGAAAGGAGGGAAAGGGCTACCTAAGTATGGTTCTCAATCAGAGCCAACGATAGACAACTGTCCCTGATTGAGAACCATACCCGGCCAAAACATAGAAATACAAAATCATTGAAAACAAAACATAGAATCCCACCCAAAATCACACCCTGACCAAACCAATAGAGACATAAAAAAGCTCTCTAAGGTCAGGGCGTGACACTAGGGCTAGAATAAACATTCATAGCGAGACTAAATTCATAGCTAGGGCTAGACTAAATTTCTTAGTAGACTAACATTTATAGCTAGGTCTAGACTAACATTCATAGCTAGGGCTAGAATAGCATTCATAGCTAGACTAACATTCATAGCTAGGGCTAGACTAACATTTATAGCTATGGCTAGACTAACATTCATAGCTAGGGCAAGACTAACATTTATAGCTAGACTAACATTTATAGCTAGGTCTAGAATAATATTCATAGCTAGACTAACATTTATAGCTAGGGCTAGACTAACATAACTTGGGCTAGACTAACATTCCTTGCTAGGGCTAGACTAACATTCATAGCTAGGGCTAGACTAACATTTATAGCTAGGGCTAGAATAACATTCATAGCTAGCTACTAACATTTGTAACTAGGGCTAGAATAATATTCATAGCTAGACTAACATTTATAGCTAGGGCTAGACTAACATAACTAGGGCTAGACTAACATTCCTTGCTAGGGCTAGACTAACATTCATAGCTAGGGCTAGACTAACATTCATAACTAGGGCTAGACTAACATATCTAGATAACATTCCTTGCTAGGGCTAGACAACATTAGCTAGGGCTAGACTAACATTCATAACTAGGGCTAGACTAACATAACTAGGGCTAGACTAACTTTAATAGCTAGGTCTAGACTAACATTCATAACTAGGGCTGAACTAACAGTTAATAACTAGGGCTAGACTAACATAACTAGGGCTGAACTAACATGTATAGCTAGGTCTAGACTGACATTCATAGCTAGGGCTAGACTAACATATTATAGCTAGGGCTAGAACTAACATTTATAGCTAGGGCTAGACTAACATTTATAGCTAGGCTAGACTAACATTTATAGCTAGGTCTAGACTAACATTCATAACTAGGGTGAACTAACAGTTTATAACTAGGGCTAGACTAACATAACTAGGGCTGAACTAAACATGTATAGCTAGGTCTAGACTGACATTCATAGCTAGGGTAGACTAACATTTATAGCTAGGGCTAGACTACATTTATAGCTAGGGCTAGAATAACATTTATAGCTAGGGCTAAGATAACATCATAGCTAGGACTAACATTTGTAACTAGGGCTAGAATAATATTCATAGCTAGACTAACATTTATGCTAGGGCTAGACTAACATAACTAGGGCTAGACTAACATTCCTTGCTAGGGCTAGACTAACATTCATAGCTAGGGCTAGACTAACATTCATAACTAGGGTAGACTAACATAACTAGGGCTAGACTAACTTTTATAGCTAGGTCTAGACTAACATTCATAACTAGGGCTGAACTAACAGTTATAGCTAGGGCTAGACTAACATAACTAGGGCTAGACTAACATTTATAGCTAGGGCTAGACTAACATTCATAGCTAGGGCTAGACTAACATTCAATAACTAGGGCTAGAATAACATTCATAGCTAGACTAACATTATAGCTAGGGCTAGACTAACATTCATAACTAGGGCTAGACTAACATTCATAGCTAGACTAACATTATAGCTAGGGCTAGAATAACATTCATAGCTAGACTAACATTTGTAGCTAGGGCTAGACTAACATTCTATACTAGGGCTAGACTAACATTTATTACTAGGGTTAGACTAACATTTATACATAGGGTTAGACTAACATTTATAGCTAGGGCTAGACTAACATTTATAGCTAGGCGGACTAACATTCATAGCTAGGTAGAATAAATTATAGCTAGACTAACATTTTAGTAGGGCTAGACTAACATTCATAACTAGGGCTAGACTAACATTTATTACTAGGGCTAGACTAACTAATTTAAATAACTAGGGTAGACTAACATTTATAGCTAGGGCTAGACTATAACATTCATAGCTAGGGCTAGACTAACATTTATAGCTAGGGCTAGAATAACATTTGTAGCTAGGGCTAGACTAAATTTGTGTAGGCTAGACTAACATTTATAGCTAGGGCTAGACTAACATTTGTAGCTAGGGCTAGACTAACATAACTAGCTAGGGCTAGACTAACATTCATAACTAGGGCTAGACTAACATTTATAGCTAGGGCTAGACTAACATTTATAGCTAGGGTTAGACTAATATTCATAGCTAGGGCTAGACTAACATTTATAGCTAGGGCTAGAATAACATTCATAGCTAGGGCTACATTCATAGCTAGGGCTAGGGCTAGGGTGTGTGTGTGTGTGTGTGTYTATAAGTGTGCTTGCGTTGTGATGAAATTCCTGGCTATCCCCGTCCACAACACCCTAGCAAAACTAAAACCTACTTGAAGGTAACAGCGCTCACTGTTGCCCCTAGTGGCTGATTTCCACGTAATCTCCTGACGTCCTCAGATGGATGGACGTCGAATACTGACTTGTATCGTGGGCTACCGGGCTGGAACAGATACCTACAGAAAACATCTCTGTGTAATTTTATMGGGATTAAATGTAATGGTGTTATCTGTCATATTGGAARCCGACACCTTGATTCTGTATCTGTTATGTTGTTAGAGGAAAGTTTCCTATCAAAGATACGTCTCTTATACTTCCTACTGAGATGCATTGTGATCATAACTCATTTCAATCTCCTGTTACACACACACACACACACACACATACACAACTCGCATTTCCTGACTTATAGCTGAACACTCCTGTCCGGTGACACAGTTGACACAGTCCGTCTCTGTCCTATTCAGACACAGTCGGCAAATTTACCACGGTAACTCTTCCTCTCTGTCCGTTGGTTTATAATGAAACTATACACCAGCCTAGCTAGATCCAGTCTCCAGCAGAAACAGACCGGCCGTAGGGCAGTTCGGCAATGCAGATGGGCTGGTCCTTGTTAGCTGCGTGGGCCTGTCTAATAGTTTTTTCTTGAGCAGAATTATCTTATTTGGCTAATACTGGGACCTTGAAGAAAACAATGGACCATTGTGGGGGCCTTGAAGAAAACAACGGGCCATTGTGGGGGCCTTGAAGAAAACAATGGGCCATTGTGGGGGCCTTGAAGAAACAATGGGCCATTGGGGGGGCCTTGAAGAAAACAATGGGCCATTGTGGGGGCCTTGAAGAAAAAAATGGGCCATGTGGGTGCCTTGAAGAAAACAATGGGCATTGTGGTGGCCTTGAAGAAACAATGGGCCATTGTGGGGGCCTTGAAGAAAACAATGGGCCATTGTGGGGGCCTTGAAGAAAAAAATGGGCCAGTGTGGGGGCCTTGACAGAAAACAATGGGCCAGTGTGGGGGCCTTGAAGAAAACAATGGGCCAGTGTGGGGGCCTTGAAGAAAACAATGGGCCAGTGTGGGGGCCTTGAAGAAAACAATGGGCCAGTGTGGGGGCCTTGGAAGAAACAATGGGCCGTGTGGGGGCCTTGAAGAAAACATGGGCCAGTGTGGGGGCCATGAAGAAAACAATGGGCTAGTTTGGGGGCCTCAAGGAAAACCGGTGTGTTAGAAAACCCAGGCCGATTTCTGGTCCCACTCCGTCTCTGGTCTCCGCCCATACAGTATTATATTATATTAGATTATATCTACAAATCTCCTGTCTTATCTCTCTCCGCGTCTCTATGGGTTTTTTCATTACTGGTACCTAGAATGCTAGAAATTAATGGAATGTCTTCTTATCCTATTAGAACCCAGTGGCCTGTGGAAAGTATTGGGGGCACACACACACACACCACTTCCCTCTGTCATCGCAATGCGTCATTAGAAGTATTGTACATTTTTGCATTTCTAGAAAAAAATCATGCCGGTGATTCATAAATGCAGCTTTTTTTATACAACTGCATTTTTCTATGAGTATCTTTGTTGTAGCTGTAACCTGATGCACCTGAGGGAGGGATGTGTGTGTTAATGTGTGTGATGAACAACAATGCCCAGGAGCAGAGAGCTCTTACTGGGATGACATGAATGAAACAGATATTGTGAAGTGGCAAACAGATATTGAAGAGGGCCAAGCGTGTCATGATGAATGTATTATTTGACAAGTTAGATATTTTCACTCATCTTTGGTATAAAAAAAAGTTTTAAAACATTGTTCCATTTCAACTGACACTGTATTTTTTGCGCACGTTATGGGGAATAGGGTGCATTATATAGGGAATAGGGTGCATTATATAGGGAATAGGGTGCATTATATATGATGGATTATAGGGATAGGGTGTTATTTGGGGTGCTTCCTAGAATGAAATTCAGGCCCCTAGTCTAGTCAATATATAGTAGGAGGAGATAGAGGGCCTTCTGTCATAGTCCGACTTACTTCCTTGTATGTCAGTTGGGATAGTGCCTTGAGTGAGGTTGGGCCTAGCCTGTCAGAGATGTCTTCATGGGTCTGTTCACAGTACACAGTGTAGGAGGAGGATACTAGAGGATAACCTTCCTGTCACAGCCTGTGATTTACTACCTATCTGTCTGAAGGGGGCTCAGTCTCTCACTCATTCAATTACCACTGTTTTATGACTCGCAGACCATCCACAGAGTGCACATACACACACACACACACCACACACCACACACACACACACACACACACACACACATCACACACACACACACACACACACCAACACACACACACACACACACCACACACACACACACACACACACACACACACACACACACACACACACACACACACAACACACACAC
The DNA here is from genome assembly GCF_002910315.2 of Salvelinus sp. IW2-2015. Lineage (NCBI taxonomy): Eukaryota > Metazoa > Chordata > Actinopteri > Salmoniformes > Salmonidae > Salvelinus > Salvelinus sp. IW2-2015. The sequence goes on along the minus strand of NC_036858.1, from coordinate 2,866,374 downwards.
ACAAGCACATCCCCCAGAGTAACACAGTAATCTCTGCTCAATCAAATAGAGCCAGAGGGCCTCATCCAGATGGGATAACTCACAGTCCTGAAGATGCCATGCTCCAGGCAGTCCTACTCCCCACCTTTATTGGTTTGTTTGGGCTTTTACAGCAATAGCTAATAACTGAGTCTGTCTGGTCTCTCTACCCACTGCTGCCACAACCATCACCACACAATACAAAGAATTGGTCTGTTTTTTACACTCATTTTCTCCTGGCTGTCACTGAGGGAAAGAGCTGTTCGGTTGTTCACCGATAATCTGTTTTATCAATATGTTTCCAAGACCACAACCAAACAGCATCAGTTAATGTTCTACTCGTCTATGTCGGAGATGAGGACAAACCAACAATCGTATATTGATGATTTCTCAGACATTTTATTTTTATTTCCTGGCTGTCACTGTAGAAAGAGCTGGTTGTCTGGTCCCTTCGATAACTCGACAAAACTTGTTACCGTTAGTCCAAGTAATCACACATTACAAACATCTCGTAGACCATCTATGTTGGAGAGTAGAGCAAAACAACAATTATCACTGTCTAGGCTTCTCCTTATTGGTTCAATGAATCTCAATCACATGCTGGTAATGATCATAACACTCTCATTCCACACCTTGCAATACCCTGATGTAATGTTGTCGCCTGAGACTTCCTCCTCCGGGAGTCTCTGCAAACCTAAGAAGGATGCGGCAATTGAACCTCTGTCGGTTGCCTGACTGCTCTAATTTCAACCATTTGAAGCATATCTGTAATCTTTTCCTGCTGCATTACCTTCGGGGTGTGTGTGTCTCTCCAAGGATGAGGAGCTTCTGAAAGAACAGATACTCGTTATCGCTTATCTCCTCAAGCGCTGCCGCGCCGACACACAGCCGGTGACGACGGTGGCAGGCATGTATAGCCTACAGTGCAGCCTTGAGTCCCACTCTCTCTTCCATGTTTGGTGAGGTTTTATTGGATGATAGGACAGTGAAAAGAAGACAATAAAGGTATGAGTGTGAGACAGAAGGGTACTGGGTGGAGTTTGAACCCATGCCAAATCAGGCCAATCAGCGTCCTGTCCAGGGGGGTGTACTTATACATCAAATTGCCTCAAGTTACAAACAGGAGATAAGTTCCTGACCAATGGGCTGTTCTGGCTCCTGCCGCTATGGGCCCGTTCTGGCTCCTGCCCTATGGGCCGTTCTGGCTCCTGCCTATGGGCCGTTCTGGCTCCTGCCCCTATGGGCCGTTCTCTCTCCTGCCCTATGGGCCGTTCTGGCTCTGCCTATGGCCGTTCTGGCTCATGCCCTATGGGCCGTTCTGGCTCCTGCCCTATGGGCCGTTCTGGCTCTGCCCTATGGCCGTTCTGGCTCCTCGCCTATGGGCCGTTCTGGCTCCTGCCCTATGGGCCGTTCTGGCTCCTGCCCCTATGGCCGTTCTGGCTCCTGCCCCTATGGGCCGTTCTCAGCAGGATACTTACTTTAGCTTACTACAACTCAGGCGTGCTACGTGTTGTTTTCATATTTCAGCTGAGAGTTCCCACTTAGCCACTTAGCAGGGGGGAGGAGAGGTCCCAGATGTGAGAGCAAGGAGGGAGGGATGGTGGAGCTGGAGAACCACTGGGGGGGGGGGGTTGTTAGTAAGAGGGACCAGAATAAGCTGTCTGTTTGTTATGTTGGCCCCCCAGGGACCCTGAGGATAGACTACTAGGGAACTCTGGACAGGCTCCATCTGGCTCCATGCTGAGTGGGTCAGAGAGATAACACACACACACACACTCTGGACCAATCACTGGGGTATGACAGATCCAGAAAAACGTTCCTCTCTCTAGGATCACATCCTTAAAGTGGGCTATGGGGTAATGTTTCTGTTTATATATATCTCTAATTGGGATCAGCACTTTTCCTTGACCCATGAGACCTGAGATCAGGAAAATACTCCAGTTATAAGAGAACTAAAAGTGTGTGAATGTTTAAATGAGGCCTCTGACTGGACATCATACTGTACCACAAAGTAGTTAATGAAAAATGGAATACCACAGGCTATCTGCTGCTTTTTGGGGTCATTTTTCATGTCGTGAAAGATTCGATCTCACTATTTTGCTGAGAAAATCCCCCATGGTCTGAGTAATTCCCCATGAAACAAACAAAACTACCAACATGTGAGCAGAGAAAGAGAGAGAAAGAGAACGAGAAGAGAGAGTTTAGAGAGTAGAGCAGAGCAGATGGTTTCCCTCCCCTAAGCTCTCCTCTCCACTTTTCCTGCCGCTGCTCGGATGGACAGATCTGCCTGTTGTGAGGAAAGAAGGATCAAATGATTACTTCATCAGAATTCCAAGCAGCAACTCATACGGACAACTGATTCTCTCACTCCTCTCCCTGTACATGGCCCCGTACACACTCAGGTTGTACAACTGACGTACAACACATTTGACACAACTGTTTTAATACAGCAGAGAGTTTGTCTGCACAATTTTACTTAAACAAAGGTTGTCAAGAATCCACACAATGGTTGTGTAAACGTTTTTGTGCAGTGAAGCTCTCCGTTGTCCCACAACAATACCAGTTGTAACACAACCGTTGTGTCAAATAACATGTGCATCAGTTGTACAACCTGAGTGTATACAGGGCCCCTGATTAGCATTTGACCTGCTTTGTGTCTTGTTTTTTATATTCCCCACATCCATCCATCCACCCATCCTTGCTGACCACCCATCCACCCATCCTTCCACTAACTAGAAGCACTAGCATTTCACTACACTCGCATTAACAGCTGCTAACCATGTGTATGTGACCAATAAAATCTGATTTGATTTGACCCATCCGTCTCCCCATCCACCCATCCATCCACCCATCCTTCGATCACCTATCTGTCCTCATCCAACCACCATCCTTGCCAGCATCCACCCACCCACCTTCCATCCATCCACCACATCCATCTCCTTCTATCCATATCTTTCCTTCCATCCACCCCATCCTTCCATCCACCCACCATTCCTTCCATCCACCCACCTTCACTAACCACAAGCTCTAAGGATATAAGGCTTCTTGTTTTAATGAGGCATATTTCTGCCTTTTTCTCAGCGATTGTTGATGTAGAAAGATGTATTTAAAAACTTCCCATTTGTCTTTCCTGTGGGAAGGGATTGAGGGAAGGGTGAGAGGATGGAAGGATGAGAGGATAGAGGGCAGATGTTGGTTGGAGCGGTGGAGGAGAGGAGAGAAGAGCATGGAGTTGCTTCAGGGCGCCAAGGCTTATTCTAAAATGCACTCTTTGTTTCTCTCTCTCCACACACACACACCACACACACACGACACGCACACGCACGCACGCACACGCACACGCACGACCGCACACGACACCACACACACACCACACGCACATGCACACACAACTGTTATTGATTACACTGTGTTGCTCAAAGAGAGATACAAACAAAGTGACTCCCTGCAGACTCTCTACAAGAGCTTCTCTTTACTATGACCTTTGCTGTGCTGCCATGCAACCATTCATTGGCATAGTTTAAAAGCCTTTCTTCACAAATAGTAAATAAATACATGGGCTCACAAGTGGGATGGAATACAGTTTTCCACAAGCTGTCAGAAGTATTTGAATATTTTATTTTTAATGTATCCTTTATTTAACTAGGCAAGTCAGTTAAGAACAAATTCTTATTTATTTTCACAATGACGGCCTACCCGGCCAAACCCGACGACGCGGTCAATTGTACGGCGCCCTATGGACTCCCAATCACAGCCGGATGTGAGCAGCCTGGCTGATAGTAATGGATGGATAGGTTCTGAAAAAAAGTTGAGCTATCAAGTGGAATAGAATAATCAAATGACACTAGCTGTGAACAGTCTATCTGAAGAATAGAACAAAGCCCGTGCTTTTGAAAAGAAGTGAGAGATTGTTCATTATGGTTGTGTCTAGTAGGCTTAGAGTTAGTTAATAGACTATGTAGTTACTGTGATCAGCTATCTTAGAGCATATGATCATCTCCTGTTATGACAATTGATTATTATTTGATGTGGATTAGGTCCTATTAAACAGTAGCCAACTGTCATTGTTAATTCAATCTAAGATTGATAAAAGCGTCCAACTGAACTTTTGCCACCCATTTCCCAGATCAAATAAACAACAGTATAACACAGAGAGAGGAGAGAGAGGAGAGAGACACACAACACAGTCTTGTAACAAATATATATTTGCTATGCACCTGTTTTTTCGTTTTAAGTGCCACGCGACAAGGCTCATTCCCAGCTTAAATATTTGCTCGTCATGTAGGTTTAACATCCGCATTGTTCTTCTAGCTCTCCGAGGTGCATTAAATAACATGTACGAGTAACCACCTGTCTTAGATTACGTCCCAAATGGAAACCATTGCGTCCCAAATGGCCAATAGGGCTCTGGTCAAAAGAAGTGCACTATGTAGGGAATAGGGTGCGGTTTGGGAAGCATCCCTTTCAAGCTCTCTCATGGAGTGCAGCACAAACAGCACTCCAAAAACCAGCCCAAATACAACTCCAAAACCAGCACAAACAGCACTCCAAAACCAGCCCAAATACAACTCCAAAACCAGCCCAAATACAACTCCAAAACCAGCCCAAACAGCACTCCAAAACCAGCCCAAATACAACTCCAAAACCAGCCCAAACAGCACTCCAAAACCAGCCCAAATACAACACCCCTCACTGTTTATATCCTCTCCTTCTTTGATAGATAGGAACATGAAGTTTGTATACGATAAAAAATATACTAATGCTCAATTTTACATCCTATTCATTTATGTTTTGTGTTTTTTTTAGATATTGTTGTCTACATTTACCCTTTTGTGGATCAGTGAAGTAATTTAAGATCAATCTTATGTTACATGTCTGTCTGGTATACTCATAACAGCAATGGCATATTTATATTGTGTGTTTTCCTTTAATCCTGTAACAGCAATGACACACAGCCTGGTATGTGACTGGTATCAACGTGAAACATGGTCAGTCGCTTTTTTCCAGGAAATACAATTATTTAGATGATGTACAGTGTGTGTGCCACAGGAGGCTGCTGAGGGGAGGAAAGCTCATAATAATGGCTGGAATGGAGTCAATGGAATGGCATCAAACACATGGAAATCACAGGTTTAATGTATCTGATACCATTCCACATATTCTGCTCCAGCCATTACCACGAGCCCATCCTCCTCAATTAAGGTGCCACCAACCAAATCAATTTAGAGTTTTCCTCTTTCTCAATATAAATTATTATAAAAACCTATTGCAACCAATAGAATGGTATATATATGGGGATGCAACAATCCCAGCTCTGCAGATTCTGCCGCGACGAGACAGAATCATTAGATCTGTTTTGATACTGTCCATATGTAGCTTGTTTTTGGTTGCAGGTCCAGGAACGGATGAAGAATTGCAACATGTACCTGGAGTTAACTCTGGAGATAGGGTGATCTGAAAAGTCATAGTCAATCGATCAATAATATAATAATACTCTAAGAAGGAATGTTTTTCTTTCATTTATAATTTGTAGAAACTATGAGAATAGAAAGGTTCAGAACTTTTGTGAAACGGCACAGTTGGAAAAATATATGGCAAATCAAAACTGGACGGTGTTCAGAGATAGATGGGAGGGAATG
>NC_036858.1:2852692-2860692 GCF_002910315.2 Salvelinus sp. IW2-2015 | reverse complement strand
AGGGGGGCTCCAAGACTCTCATCCTCATTTTCACCATTACCCTGTTATTTTTAATGAACTTCAAGCAGACCGACTCACTGCTGTCCGTGCACAACACCGACACCACACAACACACTACTACAACACCACACACACACATCACACACTAGCCCTAACGACACACACACACACACACACAGCACTCCACACACACCACACACACATCCACACACACACACCACACACACTACACATACAAGTCACACAACACACCCACACGCCGCAAGCATCCTCCCAGAGTCACGATCCTACAGCTAGCTAATCTGCTGCTACAAATACAGCCAGCGGGCCTCATCAGAGAGTGGGTAACTCACAGTCCTGAAGGATCCGTAGTATACTAGAGTCACTATCCCCCACCTTTATTGTGTTCGTCTGTTGCATGGTCATCTTCTTAGCAGCCAAATAGAGCTATAAGAATCTAACTGAGCTGCTCTGGGTCTCTCTACCCATGCTGCACTAATCGACATCAAACACGAATACAAAGACATTGTCTGTTTTTTTTTACATCGATTCTCCGGCTGTCACTGAGGGAAAGAGCTGTTTCGGCTTCGTTTCACCACGATAATCTGTTCATCAATATCGGGTTTACGCACGACCCTACCAACCCATAGAGACCAGACATCATTAATGTACCTCTTACCGGCTCCCTTATGTCGGAGATGAGACAAACATACAGATCGTATATTGGTGAATTTCGTTCAGACATTTGCTATTCTTGGATGTTTTCACTGGCTTACTGTAGAAAGAGTTGTTGTCGTGGTCTATCGATACATCGACACAACTTGCTCACCGTAGTCGAGATAATCACAATGATTACCATGCACAGTATCTCGTAGACATACTATGTTGGAGAGTAGAGCAAGACAACAATTCATCACTGTCTAGGTTCTCCTTATTGGTCACATGAATCTCAATCAACATGCTGGGTAATGCATCATAACCACTCTACCTTCCACACCTGCATAACCCTGATGGAATGTTGTCGCGCTGAGACTTCTCCTCGGGAGTCTCTGCCAACCTAGAAGGATGCCGGCAATTGAAAACCTCTAGGTCGGGCGACTTGCCTCTACTTTCAACCATTTTGAAGCCATATCTTAATCTGTCCTGCTGGCATTACCTTCGGGTGTGGTGTCTTCTCCAAGGATAGGGCTTTGAAAGAACAGATCTCGTTATCGCTTATCTCGCTCCCGCCATCCGCTCCCGCCCGTCACCAGCCGTGACAGACGGTGGCAGGCAATGTATAGCTTACGTGCAGCCTGAATCCCACTCTCTCTTCCGTTTGTGACGGTTATTATTGGATGATAGACAGTGAAAGAGACAGAAAGGTAGATGTTGAGACAGAAGGGTTACTGGGTTCGGAGTTGTGAACCCATGCCAAATCAGCCAATACAGCAGTCCGTCCAGGGGGTCTACTTATAAATCAAATTGCCTCAAGTATACAACAGGAGATAAGTTCCTACCAATGGCTGACCTGGCTCGCTGCCCTATGGGGCCGGTTCTGGCTCCTGCCCTATGGGCCGTGTCTGGCTCCCCCTATGGGCGTCTGGCTCTGCCTATGGCGCGTTTCTGCTCCTGCCCTATGAGGCCGTGTCTGGTCCGTGCCCTATGGGCCGTTCTGGCTACTGCCCGATGGGCCAGTTCTGGCTGCCTCTAGACCCTTGGCCTAGTTCTGCTCTGCCCTAGGCCTGGGTCTCAAGCGAGGATACTTGATCTTTACTACTCAAACTCAGGCTGCTACGATTGTTTTCACATTGTGAGTGGAGTCCCACTTAGCCACTTAGCAGGGGGAGAGAGTCCCAGATGAGAGCAGAAGGAGGAGGGATGTGGAGCTGGAGAACAACTGGGGGGGGGTTGTTTAGTAAGAGGGACCAGAAGCTGCTCTGTTTGTTATGTTGGCCCCCAGGGACCCTGAGGATAGACTACTAGGGAACTCTGGACAGGCTCCATCTGGCCTCCATGCTGAGTGGGTCAGAGAGATAACACACACACAACACACCGCGGACCAATTACTGGGATGACAGATCCAGAAAAACATTCCTCTCTCTAGGAATCACATCCTTAAGTGGAGCTGGGTAATGTTTCTGTTTATATATATTCTCTAATTGGGATCAGCACTTTCTCTTGGACCCTAGACCTGAGATCAGGAAATACTCCAGTTATAAGCGAACTAAAAGTGTGTGAATGTTTAATATGAGCTCTGACTGAAGTGGACATTGATCACCATCACAGTAGTTAATGAACAAATGGAATACCACAGCTATCGCTGCTTTTTGGGTTCATTTTCATCGTGACAAAGATATCTTCGATCTCACTATTTGCTGAGAAATCCCCATCTGGTCTGAGTTTCCCCATGAAAACAACACAAACTACCAACATGTGAGCAGAGAAAAGAGGAGAACGAGAACAGAGAGAGTTTATGAGAGTAGAGCAGAGCAGATTGTTTCTGTCTCTCCTCTCCACTTTTCCTGCCGCTGCTCGGATGTGACTAGCTCTCCTGCTTGTTTGAGGAAAGAAGGATCAAATGATTACTTCATCAGAATTCCACAAGCCTCATACGGACACTACTCAGTCTCTCTCACTCCTCTTCCCTTTACATGTCCCCGATACACATGTCATAGATAAACTGCGTATAAACCATTAGATCAACACATGTCTTAATACAGCAGGAGAGTTGTTCTTGACAAATTTTACTATAACAAAGGATATATCAAGTACATGGTGTGTGTAAACGTTTTTGTGCAGTGAAGCTCTCCGTGTACATCTACCATTAGTGTGTAACATCAACCTCTGGTGTTCAACAATTAAATGTGCACATCGTTGTACAACCCTGAGCTGTATAGCGAGCCCCTGTAAGTCATTGACCTGCTTTGTGTCTTGTTTTTTTATTTCCCCACATCCATCCATCCACCCATCCTTGCGGCCACCCATCCACCCATCCTTCCACTAACTAGAAGACTAGCATTTCACTACACTCGCATTAACAGCTGCTAACCATGTGTATGTGACCAATAACAATCTGATGATTTGACCCCATCCGTCTCTCCCATCACCCATCCACACCCAATCCTTCCTCTATCCACCTATCTTCCTTCCATCCACCTACCATCTTCCATCCCACCACCCACTTCCATTCCCCCATCCACAACCCACACCTACTACACAGGCATCCATAACCTTCCTTCCATCCCAACCACATACCCCAATCACTTAACAAAAGTTCTTAGGCTTTGTTTTAGCATATTTCTGCCTTTTTTCTGCATAAGAAGATGTATTTAAAACTTCCATTTGTCTTTCCCTGTGGGAAGGATTGAGGAAGGGTGAGAGGATGGAAGAATGAGAGTAGAGGGCAGATGTGGTTGGAGCGGTGGAGGAGAGGGGAGAGCAGAGCATTGGATTCTTCAGGGGCCAAGGCTTATTCTAAAATGCACTCTTTTGTTTCTCTCTCACACCACACACACACACCACACACACGCACACACGCACACGCACACGCACACGACCCACAGCACACACACACACACACACAACTGTATTGATTAACAATGTGTTGCTCAAAGAGAGATACAAACAAAGTGACTCCCTGCAGACTCTCTACAAAGCTTCTCTTTACTATGACCTTTGCTGTCTGCCATGCAACCCATTCATTGGCATAGTTTAAAGCCTTTCTTCACAAATAGTAAATAAATACATGGGCTCACAAGTGGGATGGAATACCGTTTTCCACAGCTGTCAAGTATTTGAATATTTTATTTTTAATGTATCCTTTATTAACTAGGCAAGTCAGTTAAGAACAAATTCTTATTTATTTTACAATGACGGCCTACCCCGGCCAAACCCGACGACGCTGGCCAATTGTACGGCGCCCTATGGGACTCCAATCACAGCCGGATGTGATGCAGCTGGCTGATAGTAATGGATGGATAGGTTCTGAAAAAAGTTGAGCTATCAAGTGGAATAGAATAAATCAAATGACACTAGCTGTGAACAGTCATCTGAGAATAGACAAAGCCCGTGCTTTTGAAAAGAAGTGAGAGATTGTTTCATTATGGTTGTGTCTAGTAGGCTTAGAGTTAAGTTAAAGACTATGTAGTACTGTGGATCACTATCTAGAGCATATGATCATCTCCTGTTTATGACAATTGATTATTATTTGATGTGGATTAGGTCCTATTAAACAGTAGCAACTGTCATTGTTAATTCAATCTAAGATTGATAAAAGCGTCAACTGAACCTATTCTCGCCTTTCCCAGATCAAATAAACACAGTATAAACACAGAGGAGAGAGGAGAGAGAGAAGGGAACACACACAGTCTTGTAACAAATATATATTTGCTAATGCACCTGTTTTGTTTTAAGTGCCAGCGACAAGGCTCATTCCCAGCTAAATATTTGCTCGTCATGTAGGTTTACATCCGCATTGTTCTTCTAGCTCTCCGAGGTGCATTAATAACATGTACGAGTAACCACCTCTCTTAGATTACGTCCAAATGGAAACCATGCGTCCAAATGCCAATATGGCTCTGGTCAAAGAAGTGCACTATGTAGGATAGGTGCGGTTTGGGAAGCATCCCTTTCAAGCTCTCTCATGGAGGCAGCACAACAGCACTCCAAACAGCCAAATACACTCCAAAACCATGCACCAAAACAGACCAAAACAACTCCAAAACAGCCAAATACAACTCCAAACCAGAAATCACTCCAAACACCACAATCAACTCCACACCAAACAGCACTCAACCAGCCATAAAAACAAACCAACACATAACTCAAACACCAACAGCACACCATCCAAACCAGCATCACTCCAAAACCAGCCCAACAGCACTACCAGCCAAACAACCCCTCACTGTTTATATCCTCTCCTTCTTTGATAGATGGAACATGAAGTTTGTATACGATAAAAAATATATAATGCTCAATTTTACATCCTATTCATTTATGTTTTGTGTTTTTTTAGATATGTTGTCTACATTTACCCTTTGTGGATCAGTGAAGTAATTTAAGATCAATCTTATGTTACATGTCTGTCTGGTATACTCATAACAGCAATGAGCATTTATATTGTGTGTTTTCCTTTAATCCTGTAACAGCAATGACACACAGCCTGGTATGTGACTGGTATCAACGTAAACATGGTCAGTCCTTTTTTCCAGGAAATACAATTATTTAGATGATGTACAGTGTGTGTGCCACAGGAGGCTGCTGAGGGGAGGAAAGCTCATAATAATGGCTGGAATGGAGTCAATGGAATGGCATCAAACACATGGAAATCACAGGTTTAATGTATCTGATACCATTCCACATATTCTGCTCCAGCCATTACCACGAGCCCATCCTCCTCATTAAGGTGCCACAACCAAATCAATTTAGAGTTTTCCTCTTTCTCAATATAAATATTATAAAAACTATTGCAACCAATAGAATGGTAGAGACAGTTGGGGGAGAGACATGTATTGATACACTGCGATTTTGCAGGTTTCTACTTACAAAGCATGTAGAGGTCTGTAATTTTTAGTCTAGTACACTTTCAACTGTGGAGAGACGGAATCTAAAACAAAAATCAGAAAAATCACATTGTATGATTTTTAACGTAATTCATTGCTTATTACTTGCATGACAAAGTATTTGATCACCTACCAACCAGTAAGAATTCCGGCTCCACAACTGTTAGTTTTTCTTTAAAGCCCTCCTGTTTTGCCAATCATACCTTAATTAACTCACCTGTTTGAACTACGTTGACCTGTATAAACAGACCACCTGTCCACACACTCAATCAACAGACTCCAACCTACTCCCAATGGCCAAGGACCAGAGAGCCTGTGTACAGCAGACATCAAGCGAAAAATTGCTAGACCGCACAAGGCTGGGACTGGCTCCCAGGACAATAGCAAGCAGCTATCGGTGAGAGGCAACAACTGTTGGCGCCAATTATTAGAAAAGAGACAGAAAATAGAAGAAGTTCAAATGATGGTCAATCACCCGTCGGGTCGTGGGCCCATGCAAGATTCTACCTCGTGGGGCATCAATGACATGAGGAGGTGAGGGATCAGCCCAAGAACTACACAGACCTGTCATGGACCTGGAACAGAGCTGCGGACCACGTGCTCAAAGAAAACCATTGATAACACACTACGCCGTCATGGGATTAAATCCTGCCGCGCCCACAAGGTCCCCCTGCTCAAGCAGGCGGCATGTCCAGGCCCACGTCTGAAGTTTGCCAATGACCATCTGGATGATCCAGAGGAGGATGGGAGAGGTCATGTGGATTGATTGATTTCAAAAATAGCGCTTTTTGTCTAAATCACTCGCCGTGTTTGGGGAAGAAGAAGGATGAGTACAACCCCAAGAACACCATCCCACCGTGAAGCATGGAGTGAACCATTCTTTGGGGATTGCTTTTCTCAAGGGGACAGACGATGCACCGTATTGAGGGGAGGATGGATGGGCCATGTATTGAGATCTTAGCCAACAACCTCCTTCCCTTCAGTAAGAGCATTTGATGATGGGTCGTGTGGGTCTATCCAGCTGACAACGACCCGAAAAACACACAGCCAGGCACTAAGGAGTGCTCCGTAAGAAAGTATCTCAAGGTCCTGAGTGGCTAGCCAGTCTCCAGACCTCGAACCCAATAAAAATTTGGAGCGGAGCTGAGGAGTGTGCGTTAGTGTCGTCCACGCGGCGCGGCCGAACCCTGAAGGACTGGTAGTTGATGGAAGGAGTGGGGCCAAAATCCCCTGCTGCAGTGTGTGCAAACCTGTCAAGACAACTAACAGGAGCGTGATGCATCTCTGTAATTGCAAACAAGGATTTCAGTAACAAATATTATATCTGCCTTTTCTGATTGTATCACATACTTATGTCTTGCAAAATGCAATTAATACTTAAAAATCATATCAATGTCGGCGATTTTTGTTTTAGACTTCCGTCTCTCACAGTTTCGAGAGTGTACCTATGATAAAAATTACAAGCCCTACATGCGTTGAAGTAGAAACGCTGCAAAATCGGCAGTGTATCAAATACTTGTCTTTCCCACTTGGTCTATTGCCCCACCGGGGATACACAATCACCAGACTCTGCAGATTCTTGCCGACGAGCGAGCAGAATCATTAGATCTGTTTTGATACTGTCCATATGTAGCTTGTTTATTGGTTGCAGTCCAGGACGGAATGAAGGATTGCAACATAGACTCTAGTTACTCTGGAGATAAGGGTGATCTGAAAAGTCTAGTCAATCGATCAACTAATATAATAATACTCTAAGAAGGAACTGTTTTTCTTCATTTATATTGATAAAACCTATTTTGAAGAATAGAAAGGCTTCAGAATTTTGTTGAACGGCACAGTATGGAAAAATATATGCAATCAAAACTGGACGGTGTCAGAGATAGATGGGAGGAGTGAGTGGAGCTGAAGGAGTGGGACTAAAAACAACAAATAATTAATGTAAATATACTGTGTCTGTAAGATGTGTATAGTACGTATAAGCTGGAAGTAGAAGCCTAAGTGTTGTTGTTCATTAGTTTACCTCAATTACGGGAGGGGTGTTAGGGTTAGGGGAAAATAATAAAGGAAAATATATATAAATAAATTATAATATATCTATATCTATATTTTTAACATAATATATACACTACCGGTCAAAAGTTTTAGAACACCTACTCATTCAAGGGTTTTTCTTTATCTTTTACTATTTTCTACATTGTAGAATAATAGTGAAGACATTAAAACTATGAAATAACACATATGGAATCATGTAGTAACCAAAAAAGTGTTAAACAAATCAAAATATATTTTATATTTGAGATTCTTCAAATAGCCACCCTTTGCCTTGATGACAACTTTGCACACTCTTGGCATTCTCTCAACCAGCTTCACATGGAATGCTTTTCCAACAGTCTTGAGGGAGTTCCCACATATGCTGAGCACTTGTTGCCTGCTTTTCCTTGCCTCTACGGTCCGACT
>NC_036858.1:2837935-2849828 GCF_002910315.2 Salvelinus sp. IW2-2015 | reverse complement strand
CGGGGGAAAGGAAGGAGATGTCCTGCCTGACAAGCCTGTGTACCAATAGTAAATTCATGATTCTTATTGGAGGTACTTCTAACCCTTGCCGAGAACATGTTATTGAATACCCACCATGCTCCTTCTCGGTAAGGTCCTGCGCCACTCCAGTTAAAAAATTTTTGAACCTTTTATCTTTAACCCCTAGGAAGTACGAGTTAAGAACAAAATTCTTTATTAGCAATAAGGATAAGGCCTACCTACTGTGTCAATAACCTCTCCCTTTAAGAAGTACAAAACCAACTGTGGGCACCAATGATTGCGGTCACCTCTAATATGGACCCCGCCATCAACTGGTCATGTTGTGATGACAGCCCAGAATCGAACCCAGGTCTGTAGTCGACATCCTCTAGCACTGGCTAGATGGCCTAGAGCCGCCGCATGCGACCCTCGGGGACCTGACCACGCGGAATCACTTCTGGCCGACCCACTTCAATCGCACTTAATGGGTCTGAGCAGAAACACAGGGTCAACAGTTTTGTCAATCCAATCCCTCAACTTATAAACATACCGCTCGAGAAATAACGTAATCATCACATTTGGAATATAATATCATAATTCTTTATTAGATGTACGACTCTGAGACTCGGCTCACAAATTGGATAAATGAATTTCAGGTCCGGTGATGCTGTTACAACTCACCTGCACCCAACTTTGTGGACATGAGTTTTGCTATGGCCCTTCGCAGTTTTTGGTTGTGAATTTGTTGCTGCTCAGGTCTCCTAGTACTGAACATGAGTTAAGGCTATAACCAGCCATACAGTATCGCATCCAATTATTTATTTGTGCCCTCAAGATCATGGGTTACACCCTCAGATGCTAATGACTGTGTTTCATCCTAACTCTACGCAACTAAATGCAGAGTGGATGAGTAAATATGAATGAAAAATTGCTCAGAAACGTAGGACAAAATCCATGTTTGTAGGAAACAACTTTTGCCATAATAATGATGTTGTCGAAATTTTAAGAAGACGATTACTTCAATCTTGCCATACCCACTGCTATAGCGGTACATACAACATACACAGATTCTGGGTTCGAGCCCAGGCTCTGTCACAGCCGGCCGCGACCGGGAGGCCCACGGGCAGCGCACAGTTGGCACAGCGCGTCGTCCGGGTTAGGAGGGTTTGGCCGGTATGGATATCCTTGTCTCATCGCGCACTAGCGACTCCTGTGGCGGGCCGGGCGCAGTGCACGCTAACCAGGTCGCCAGGTGCACGGTGTTCCTCTGACACATTGGTGCGGCTGGCTTCCGGGTTGGATGCGCGCTGTGTTACAAGCAGTGCGGCTTGGTTGGGTTGTGTTTCGGAGGACGCATGGCTTTCGACCTTCGTCTCTCCCGAGCCCGTACGGGAGTTGTAGCGATGAGACAAGATAGTAACTAAATTGGATTAAAAAATTAAAATAACAAAATAAAATAAACTTTAAATAAACTTTTTTAAATCGCATCACAAATCCACCGGCCTAATGTCCATTGCTCGTGTTTCTTGGCCCAAGCAAGTCTCTTCTTCTTATTGGTGTCCTTTAGTAGTGGTTTCTTTGCAGTAATTCGATCATGAAGGCCTAATTCACACAGTCTCCTCTGAACAGTTGATGTTGAGATGTGTCTGTTACTTGAACTCTGTGAAGCATTTATTTGGGCTGCAATTTCTGAGGCTGGTAATGAACTTATCCTCTGGAGCAGAAGTAAATCTCAGTCTTCCTTTCCTGTGGCGGTCCTCATGAGAGCCAGTTTCATCACAGCGCTTGATGGTTTTTGCGACTGCACTTGAAGAAACTTTAAAAGTTCTTMACATTTTCCGTATTGACTGACATTCAAGTTTTAAAGTAATAATGAACTGTCGTTTCTAGTTGCTTATTTGAGCTGTTCTTGCCATAATATGGACTTGGTCTTTTARCAAATAMGGCTATCTTCTGTATATCCCCCTACCTTGTCACAACACAACTGATTGACTCAAATGCATTAAGGAGGAAATAAATTCCACAAATTAACTTTTAAGAAGGCAAACCTGTTAATTGAAATGCATTCCAGGTGACTACCTCATGAAGCTGGTTGAGAGAACGCCAAGAGTGTGCAAATCTGTCATTAAGGCAAAGGGATGCTACTTTGAAGAATCTCAAATATAAATATATTTGGATTTATTTAACACTTTTTTGGTTACTACATTATTCCATATGTGTTATTTCATAGCTTTTATGTCTTCACTATTATTCTACAATGTAGAAAATAGTACAAATAAATAAATACACTTGAATGAGTAGGTGTTCTAAAACTTTTGACRGGTAGTGTATATGGGGGATTGGAAATGATGGAGACAATTAAATCTATCTGCAATATTAAAGCTGATCCACCCCCTAAAAATAAATGAAAAAATAAATCATTAAAATAAAGTGCCACCAGCCTGTGGTGTGTGTCTTTGCCTCTCTCTCTCTCTCTCTCTCTCTCTCTCTCTCTCTCTCTCTCTCTCTATCTTTCTAACACATACAGATGCAAGTAAACACACACACACACACAGCTTCACAGGTTGTCGAACAGAGTGAGAATAGAGCGTGAGAAAGAGAGAGAGCGTGAGAAAGAGAGAGAGTGAGAGAGGGAGGGGAAACAACCCTTACAGAAAAAACGTTTAGAATTTCACTTGATCACATGTGAAGTGTTCCAAAAACACATTTTCATGTGATCACGTGGTCTTATGTAAAGTTTATATGATAATGTGACAACATGTAAACCAACGTGATAACATGGAACTATACGTGTTAATACATGTGATCACATGTGAAGTGTTCCAAATTAACATTTTCACATGATTTCACATGTGAAATTTCATGTGAAATCGTGTGATTTTCCACATGTGAAATTATGTTTTTTCTCTAAGGGAACTTGATGAATACTATAACATGAAGCTTAAATGACGCTGAAATGCATTGGTTGGATGTTTTTCTATTCAACTCCATTCTCATTGTCCCATGAGGGCGTGGCTAAATTAATATTGTCTTAACAACAGTACACACACACTCACACACACATACAGTACACTAGTTGCGGTCGGTGCCGTTTAAGATAAGGGAGGAAGATAATTGTTTTTATGAGCATGGCCTTATTTCCATTACAGCATATTGGATGACTGCCAGTCACATTCCACTCACCCACCTCAATGTAACATCGATAGGTTTAGGCTACTACATGATACATTTTCTCTATACCCATCATGAGGTTGCTACAATCTAGCCTATGAATGAAAGTTTACGACGTAGGTGCACAGGTCGAGAGAAACATTTGATTAATCAAAGTGACAGACAGTGACACATTCAATATCACCTTGCACACACTTGCATGCATCTAGCGTGTAATCATTAGCCCAACAGTTCCAAACTATAGTTTCTATTGGAGAAATTCAGGTATGATTATCCCTGTTTCATTCCTTTTGCTTCCGTTTAAGAAACGTTTTCCAACCGAATTGGCGGAATGAATACACCCCTGATCACACGCAGACACGGTTCACTTTCATAGCAGCCACATACAAACAGCATGATCACTTTGCACGTTGTATAATTCCTTCTCGCATCTACGCGCTCTCCTCCTCTCACCCTTTGCTTGTGGACTTCAGTGCACAAAACATCAGCTGGTTGTGGCCATGCGAAAAAAAACTTTCCAAACCAAATCTTTATATCATAACCGCTAACCGCTACACACAGCCTAGATTGTTGCCACCTAATTAGCTAACATCATATTAGTCAACATAGCTATTGGAACTAACACATTAGTAAACTCACTACAATCATGCAGTACAGTGRAGTCAGCAAGCAGTTTAGCGGTTACACCGGCAGGCCCTGTTGGCAATAAATTAATAAAACCAAAAGCTTACCTTAACTTGGAAGAGTTCCAATGTTGGATAGCCATAGCCAGCTAGCTAACATAGCATCCCTTTTGGTTTGAGTAGGCTAAACTAGCTAGCTGCATTCTCTAGCTAAGTGAAAGTTAAAAAAATAAAATGACATATAGCTAGCTCTCTCTCCTGCTTCTCATTCATTTTTAAATAAATACATTTGTTCAAAACTGTTCAACTATTGTCTTTCTCGCTTGGTTTCCTATTCCCTATGGGACCTTGTCAAAAGTAGTGCACTATATAGGGAAAGGTTGCAATTTGGGATGCACACAATGTTCCTTTTTGGAAAAAMAAATGTTCCTTTTTGAAAGAAAATGTAATTTTCGATGTAATTACTCTTATTAAGCCATTTGGTTGGTCGGTCATGGACGACCCGAACCAACATTGGAGGATTTTACKGTTTTTTTTGTTACACTTATTGAAAACCCACACTGGTATTTGAGCATGAAGACATTAAAACACATGATCTACGATCCAAATGGCACCCCATTTCATTTTTAGTACCTTACATTTGACCAGGGCCCATAGGGCCTCCAGGCACAATATTGGGTGCTGTTTGGGATGCAGCCATTATCGTTGGCCACAGAAGGTTTTGTTCTCGCTTTTATAAAGGTCACACACTCCTACAGTACCAACATTCCAATGTAATTTACACTAAACGTACCACTCCATAAGCCATTAGACCGATCACAGCCTGCACTTTCACACTACGTGAGTTATCAGCAGGGCTGGGATGTGTGTGTGTGTGTGTGTGAGTTGGTGTGTGTGTGTGTGTGTGTGTGTGTGTGTGTGTGTGTGTGTGTGTGTGTGTGTGTGTGTGTGTGTGTGTATATATATGTGTATATATATATATAGTGGCTGGAACAAATTATGATTTTTCCTCAATTCTTACAAGGTGTAGTCTGAAGAGTGGTATAGTCCACTCATATCACCTGAATGTTTGACAAAGGAAAGTGTGTGTGTGTGTGTGTGTGTGTGTGTGTGTGTGTGTGTGTGTGTGTGTGTGTGTGTGTGTGTGTGTGTGTGTGTGTGTGTGTGTGTGTGTGTGTGTGTGTGTGTGTGTGTGTGTGTGTGTGTGTGTGTGTGTGTGTGTTGCTGTCAGAAAGGAAGGGAACCATTTGTAATGCTAATGAGAAATAGTGAATTTGAACATTTAGCTGGMGCTAATAAAAGAAGATAAGAAGTTTTACATTTTTCAAAGTAAGTCATGTTTTTCACTTGAAGCGAGAAAGAGACTTGTTTCCTCTACCTTCTTGCTTGTATCRGACTATGGTGATACCTTGTACATGTATGCCCCTGTTGCGTCATCACGTATGCTTGACACTGTGTATCATGGGACACTGAGGTTTATTACGAACACCAAAACCCTCACTCATCACTGTACCCTCTATATGACAGTGGCTGGCCTTCCTTAGCTCTTCAGGGAGACAGAGACTATGTCATTGGTATGTTTTTATTTATAAGGCCATACTGAGACAGCTCCCATTTTACCTGTGAATCTACATTGTCCAGCAGGCTAATGGCAATGATCTCGTACGCTCACAGGGATGTATCTAAGGCCTGTACAGAGCTAGGTAAAAAAGCTTTCCAGTAGCCCACTCTGCCCCCTCTACTTGGAACGAGCTACAAAAAGACTTGAAAGTACAGGAGCTCGTCTCCTCAAATTATTTTATAGCTAYGGTAAAATCTATTGTGGAAAATTATTTAGCGGGCTGTCAATGTTTTGACCCTTATTTGAACCCCTCCTCCCAAACCCTATGTGTCTGTTCAATGTGTAAACTGATGTCTTTCAACTGTAGTGCTTTGTGTTTTATGTTGTAAATTACAGAAACTTTGTGTTGCTTTTTTGGCCAGGTCTCTCTTGGAAAACATATGTTTAATCTCAATGAGCCTAACCTGGTAAAATAAAGGTAAAATAATAAATTCTATATATATATCTTTTATGTATTGTTCTGTTCGCTCTTTCTCAATAACACACACACACACACACACACACACACACACACACACACACACACACACACACACTCAATATTTAACATTGCATTCACCGTTGACACATGCAAGAACTCTGAGTACAGTGCAAAAACAACAGAATTAGTCAGTCAGGTAAATGAAGACACATTTCAGTTGAATGGATTCAGTTGTGCAACTGACTAGGTATCCCCTTTCCCTTCCCTACTCCTATTCTCACGTTAGACAGCCACGCTTCACACGATCTGCCAACACTGTGTGTGTGTGTGTGTGTGTGTGTGTGTGTGTGTGTGTGTGTGTGTGTGTGTGTGTGTGTGTGTTGTGTGTGTGTGTGTGTGTGTGTGTGTGTGTGTGTGTGTGTGTGTGTGTGTGTGATATGGTCACGCTTCATAGACCACTATAAGCCAAGCATGGGCAGTGTTCACACAGTTGTGTGTGTTGATTTATTACTGCTTGTTCAGTCATTTAATCATCACAAAGTGCTACAGATCCTGCTCTATGTCCGGATAGGTTTAGAGTTTATCACGCCAACCTTATCAAACTATGTACCAGTTGAAGTCAGAAGTTTACATACACCTTAGCCAAAATCATTTAAACTCAGTTTTTCACAATTCTGACATTTAATCCTAGTAAAAATTCCCTGTCTTAGGTCAGTTAGATCACCACTTTATTTTAAGAATGTGAAATGTCAGAATAATAGTAGAGAGAATGATTTATTTCAGCTTTTATTTCTTTCATCACATTCCCAGTGAGTCAGAAGTTTACATACACTCAATTAGTATTTGGTAGCACTGCCTTTAAATTGTTTAAGTTGGGTCAAACATTTTGGGTAGCCTTCCACAAGCTTCCCACAATAAGTTGGGTGAATTTTGGCCCATTCCTCCTGACAGAGCTAGAGTAACGGAGTCAGGTTTGTAGGCTTCCTTGCTCGCACACGGTTTTCAGTTCTGCCCACAAATGTTCTATAGGATTGAGGTCAGGGCTTGTGATGGCCACTCCAATACGTTGACTTTGTTGTCCTTAAGCCATTTTGCCACACTTTGGAAGTATGCTTGGGGTCATCGTCCATTTGGAAGACCCATTGGCGACCAAGCTTTAACTTCCTGACTGATGTCTTGAGATGTTGCTTCAATATATCCACATAGTTTTCATTTCTCATGGTCATCTATTTTGTGAAGTGCAGCAGTCCCTCCCTGCAGCAAAGCACCCCCACAACATGATGCTGTCACCCCTGTGTTCACAGTTGGGATGGTTTTCTTCGGCTTGCAAGCCTCCCCCTTTTTCCTCCAAACAAAATGATGGTCATTATGGCCAAACAGTTATATTTTTGTTTCATCAGACCGGAGGACATTTCTCCAAAAAGTACGATCTTTGTCCACATATGCAGTTGCAACCATAGTCTGGCTTTTTTATGGCGGTTTTGGAGTAGTGGCTTCCTCTGTGCTGAGCAGCCTTTCAGGTTATATCGATATAGGACTAGTTTTATTGTGGATATAGATAATTTTGTACTGTTTCCTCCAGCATCTTCACAAGGTCCTTTGCTGTTGTTCTGGGATTGATTTGCACTTTTCGCACCAAAGTACGTTCATCTCTAGGAGACAGAAAGCGTCTCCTTCCTGAGTGGTATGACGGCTGCATGGTCCCATGGTGTTTATACTTGCGCATTATTGTTTGTACAGATGAACGTGGTACCTTCAGGCGTTTGTAAATTGCTCCAAGGATGAACCAGACTTGTGGAGGTCTACAATTTTTTTCTGAGGTCTTGGCTGATTTATTTTGATTTTCCCATGACGTCATGCGAAGAGGCACTGTGTTGGTAGGCCTTGAAATGCATCCACAGGTACCACTCCAATTGACTCAAATTATGTCAATTAGCCTATCGGAAGCTTCTAAAGCCATGACATCATTTTCTGGAATTTTCCAAGCTATTTAAAGGCACAGTCAACTTAGTGTATGTAAACTTCTGACCAATTGGAATTGTGATACAGTGAATTATAAGTGAAATAATCTGTCTGTAAACAATTGTTGGAAAAATACTTGTGTCATGCACAAAATAGATGTCCTAACCGACTTGCCAAAACTATAGTTTGTTAACATGAAATGTGTGGAGTGGTTGAAAAACTAGTTTTAATGACTCCAACCTACGTGTATGTAAACTTCCGACTTCAACTGTATGTGTCATATGAGGACAGGATGGGCTGTGTGTGTGTGTGTGTGTGTGTGTGGTGTGTGTGTGTGTGTGTGTGTGTGTGTGTGTGTGGTTGTGTGGTGTGTGTGTGTGTGTGTGTGTGTGTGTGTGTGTGTGTGTGTGTGTGTGTGTTGTGTGTGTGTGTGTGTGTGTGTGGTGTGTGTGTGTGTGTGAGTGTGCAGAGGACTAAAATCACTAATGGAACTCAAAGAAGAGAACTTTCCCCTTGAGTCGATTGACTCTAATCTAATTAGCTTAATACAAATAATCCTCATCAACATCCATCCGTTTTAGATAGAGATATCTGTTTCTGCATGGGCTACTGTCCGCAGACCGTCAGCCTTCCATCTGCGGTGGAAGCTGGTAGAGCTACACCAGGAGACATCCCGGAAGTCTGTCTTCTCGTGTAAATGTCTGTAGCGACCAAACAGTAGCGCTACAAACTAATATGACCCCACTGTAGAAAGAGGAGACTCTCACGAACACGTATATGTCAGATTTTGCTCTACAATGCTTACAAGCTTCACAAGATTCGTCTGAAGTAACCCTGTACCAGTTTTTAAAAAGGAATGGAAGCATGGAGGCACTTTAGTGCCAAAT
Organism: Salvelinus sp. IW2-2015; assembly: GCF_002910315.2. Lineage (NCBI taxonomy): Eukaryota > Metazoa > Chordata > Actinopteri > Salmoniformes > Salmonidae > Salvelinus > Salvelinus sp. IW2-2015. The sequence continues at coordinate 2,841,143 of NC_036858.1, read as the reverse complement.
AAAGGGTTAAATACGTGTAAAAAAATCGATAATAATTTCCTGAGCTTTCTTATAGCTCTCAGATATAGGACAGACACTTCAAAATACGCTTACTTTTAATTCATTTTTTTGACTATCTGTTATTCAATGTGTTGTTATGGGCTATTAAGGGCTAATAGCAGGAAAGCCAAATGTAATGTTTCATCAAATTATTATTTTTGTTGGGTCCTAAAATTAAAACAATTCCTTGGTATGACCATCTTAAAACAATTACATATGTTAGCTTATTGGAAACCCAGCCCCGGGCCCTTAGACTCTMAGGGGTTTAACGGGAAAAGAGCACGCCGCAAAGAACCAACAGCAGTGCCAGTAACAATAAACCATGTCTACAGGATGAACCTGCCCCCACTGAGACAACCTCTGCAGGTCACCGATTGGCCTATTCAGCCATCTCCAGACCAATAGCAAGCCAGACCCACACCACAGCCCGAACACAGTATACTTGGAAGGAACCACACTGGACTAAGAGGGATCCCAAAGGAAGGTGTGTGATTATGCACATCCACATGTGTGTGTGTGTGTGTGTAAAGGGCTTAATACGTAGAGAGATTAGCTGTACATGTCAGCTTACTCTGAATTTCATGAAAACATGGTACTGAGTGTGCTAACAGGGTTTAAATTTGTCACGTTTTACTCAGTGGATACATTATATTTGCATACTCTCTACATGACATTTTTGCATAATTATTTCAAATGGGTAAAATGCTCCACAGCTCCAAGATGATGGAACCCTTTGATTCTAACACAGCCGTGACGTACTATGTTCTTTGTGTACGTGACAGGAATGTGACAAACGTACAGTCACTGAACTCTACAACGGCATAAAGTACTCAGGGTTTCATTCTCAACTTCAAATGTGACGACTGTAAAGTTCAGGAATATGATTCGTTGAATGTTGGTTRAGTCCAAAACAACAGTCGTTCTTAACTGTGCATCACACAACTATATTAAATAATAGGAATTTCAGTCTCAGTTACGTGTCGAACACATACATCTTGTTGAAAACAACATCTATTACACTGACTTATGCAAGTCCTTGACTCTACAGGACACAAAAAKACTMATTTCCATCTTAAATTCAGCCTGACAACCAAACACACGTACACTCACTGAACTTGTACATAATCCATTAAACGYCAAGTCTAATTCATCAGTCTAAAACAACAGCCATTATGGTGATTCATATCAACACACAACACTGAGGGGGAGAACCAACCATCCATCCATAATGGAGTGGACCTGTAGCTGGCCCATTATCCCCACATTAGAACTTGGAGAAATGCCTTATTTGTCATGGTTACGTTTCCTGTCTGTCAGCGTGTTCTAGAACACGCAGCTCCAAATTACCCATGAGAGGGATACTTGGAGGGGTGTAATCACCCAGGTGCTACGACCTCCATTAGGTTCGCTAGTACACACACACACACAAGCGCATACGTGCACCGTGCATACAGAACACGTGCGCGAACACACAAGCAGGCATGTACACATTATTCTCTCTCTCTCGTGTACAGTATGTTCCATACTTGAGATATGAGATGACAGTGTGTGTGTGTGTGTGTGTGTGTGTGTTTGTGTAATAGTTGTGTTATGTTCAGCTAAGCCTTCCAGCCATTATGTTCAGTAAAGGGAAGGGTGAGGTACATTATAAGGAGAGGTGACAGATGATTCCGACATCAGCGGCTGATTTGCGCTGGACCTTTGTCAGACTCTTGGACTTCATCCACCTTTATCATCCTCCTCCACTAATGCTAGAGAGGGTTGAAAGGTCACTTTCACTGTTGTTGCATTAGATCATCTACTATTATATTTTCACATTGTTTATCAGTTGATGTAAAATGTATGGACCTGGTTGGTCATTTGAGTCTGTGGTGTGGTTATAAATATGGACCCACCTGATGGAATTTATTCATCTATAATTTTTTTTGCGTTGTTTATTAGTTGTTATATGTGTATCTATGGACCCAGATGACCAGCTGCATTTGATCATATACTATAGATTTTAAGGAAACTAATCCTGAAAATCAAATAGAACCTTGTATGGCAGAAGAAGATTTGTACAAAAATCGAATAAGTATCTGGTAAGATGTTGAATGGTTTTCCTGATACAGTGCCTTCGGAAAGTATTCAGACCCCTTGACTTTTTCCACATTTTGTTAAGTTACAGCCTTATTCTAAAATTGATTAAATTATTTTTTCCACCTTTCAATCAACACACAATACCCCATAATGACAAAGCAAAAACTGTTTATCAAATTTAGGAAATGAATAAAAATTAAAAAAGGAAATTCAACATTAACGTAAGTATTCAGACCCTTTACTCAGTACTTTGTTGAAGCACCTTTGGCAGCAATTACAGCCTTGAGTCTTCTTGGGTATGACGCTACAAGCTTGGCACACCTGTATTTTGGGGAGTTTCTCCCATTCTTCTCTGCAGATCCTCTCAAGCTCTGTCAGGTTGGATGGGGAGCGTTGCTGCACAGCTATTGTTAGGTCTCTCCAGAGACATTCGATCTGGTCCAAGTCCAGGCTCTGGCTAGGCCACTCAAGGACATTCAGAGACTTGTCCCGAAGCCACTCCTGCGTTGTCTTGGCTGTGTGCTTTGGCTCATTGTCCGGTTGGAAGGTAAACCTTCACCCCAGTCTGAGGTCCTGAGCACTCTGGAGCAGGTTTTCATCAAGGATCTCTCTGTACTTTGCTCAGTTCATCTTTGCCTCAATCCTGATAAGTCTCCCAGTCCCTGCCACTAAAAAACTTCCCACAGCATGATGCTGCCACCACCATGCTTCACCGTAGGGATGGTGCCAGGTTTCCTCCAGACGTGACGTGTGGCATTCAGGCCAAAGAGTTCAATCTTGGTTTCATCAGACCAGAGAATCTTGTTTCTCATTGTCTGAGAGTCTTTAGGTGCCTTTTAGCAAACTCCAAGCGGGCTGTCATGTGCCTTTTACTGAGGAGTGGCCTCCATCTGGCCACTCTACTATTAAGGCCTGATTGGTGAAGTGCTGCAGAGATGGTTGTCCTTCTGGAAGGTTCTTCCATCTCCACAGAGGAATTCTAGAGCTCTGTCAGAGTAACCATCGGGTTCTTGGTCACCTCCCTGACCAAGGCCTCCTCCCCCGATTGCTCAGTTTGGCCGTGTGGCCAGCTCTAGGAAGAGGATTGGGG
>NC_036858.1:2831769-2837835 GCF_002910315.2 Salvelinus sp. IW2-2015 | reverse complement strand
ACAGCGTTCGATGTCCAGGGTTTCGGATTTGAGAGGAACGCGTTTCATGTCCAGAGGTTCCAATTTGAGAGGAACAGCTGTTCGATGTCCAGACGGTACCATTGAGAACCACGCCTTCGATGTCCAGGTTCCATTGAGAGAAACAGCGTTCGATGTCCAGGGGTTACTATTTGGAGTAGGAACAGCGGTTCGATGTCCATCATGAGAAACAGCGGTTCGATGTCCAGGGTTCTATTTTGAGAGGAACAGCGGTCGATGTCCAGGTTTCTATTTGAGAGGAACAAGCAGTCTCGATGTCCAGGGTTCCATTTGAGAGAACAGCGTTCGATTGTTCCAGGCGTTCCATTGAGGAGGAACAGCGTATCGATACCCAGGGTTCCATTTGAGAGGAACCAGCGTTCGATGTCCAGCGGTTTCTTATTGGAGGAGGAACAGCGTTCGATGTCCAGGGCTTTCTATTTGAGAGGAACAGCGTTCGATGTCCAGGGTTCCATTGAGAGGAACAGCGTTCGATGTCCAGGGTTCTATTTGGAGGACAGCGTTCGATGTCCAGCGGTTCCATTTGAGTAGAACAGCGTTCGATGTCCAGGTTCTATTTGAGAGACAGCGTTTCGATGTCCAGGTTCTTTTTGAGAGGAAACAGCGTTCGATTCCAGGTTCTATTTGAGAGGAACAGCGTTCGATGTCCAGGGTTCTATTGAGAGAGACCAAACGGTTCGATGTCCAGGGTCCATTTGAGAGGAACAGCGTCCGAGTAGGGTATTTAGAACGCGTCTACCCGTCATTTGAGAGGAACAGCGTTCGATACCAGGGATTCCACTTTGAGAGGAACAGCGTTTCGATTTTCCAGGTTTATTTGAGAGGAACAGCGTTCATTGTCAGGTCTATTTGAGAGGAACAGCGTTCGATGTCCAGGGTTTCTGATTTGAGAGGAACAGCGTTCCGATGTCCAGGTTCTATTTGAGAGGAACAGCGTGTCCGATTTTTGGGGGTCTTTTTTGGGTTCCCCCCTTTGAAGACAGGTGATGTCGGTATTTGAGAGGAACAGCGTTTCGATTCTCCAGGTTCTATTTGAGAGGAACAGCCGTTCGATTGTCCAGGGTTCTATTTGAGGAGGAACAGCGTTCGATGTCCAGGGTTCTATTGAGAGGAACAGCGTTCGATTGTCCAGGTTCCATTTGAGAGGAACAGCGTTTCGATGTCCAGGGTTCTATTTGAGAGGAACAAGCGTTCGATGTCCAGGGTTTCTATTTGAGAGGAACAGCGTTCGATGTCCAGGGTTCTGATTGAGATAAAGCATGCAGTTCGAGGAACACGTTCGATGTCCAGGGTTCTATTTTGAGAGGACAGCGTTCGTTCAGGGGGATTCTTTGAGCACTTTGAGAGGAACAGCGTTCGATGTCCAGGGTCTATTTGAGGAACAGCGTTCGATGTCCAGGTTCTATTTTGAGAGGAACAGCATTGGAGTCAAAGACTTAGCTATGACTACTGTGCAAGTTAAGTGTCACTGTACTATACTGTAATTATAGGTATGTTTCCACCTGGGCTATACTGTAATACAGTAAGCAGCAATCAGAATGTCACTGGCTATACTGAATACAGTAATGTCACTGGCTATATGGTATACAGTGTAATGTCACTGGTCTATACTGTATACTAGTAATAGGTGTACCCTTAAACGTTTGTCTGGCTATAACTGTAATACAGTAATGGTCACGGTCTATACGTAATACAGTATGTCCACTGGTCTATACTGTATACAGTAATGGCAGTAGATGGTGTCTTTGGCCACTGATTAGATGCATTAAGAAAAAGCCAGTGTGGAGGGGGGGGGGTCTGTGGATGCACCTGCTGTAGTTTTGACGAATGTGTTGACCCAACCCACCCCCCCTAACCCCCGTGTGTTAATGTAGACATATGTAGTCCTGTGTGAGTAACCATTCACGGGTTATAGTTGTATATTTCTGTTGACAGAGAGTCCTGGACGTTGATGCAGCTGCACAGCCTCATGAGTTCATTTTCATTGATGAAGCTGGATTCAATCTAAAACCAAGCGTCGTCCTAGGCGACATGTTACAGGACAAAGAGCCGTTGTGATGTCCCTGGGCCAGCGGCGGGGCGGAAAATATCACCTTGTGTGCACAGCCATTAACGTCTCAAGGAGTTCTCCATCACAAACGGCACCCTGGCGGTCCCTACAATATTGCTAACACACTCATCAGACTTCTGGAAGCACTGACATAATGCAGCGGTGTGACAGGGACGGACCAGAGCAGCCTGTTTCGTTGTGTCATCGGGATAATGTTAGTTTCCCCGGGTTCCTCCTCTGCGTCAGGGACTGTGTCACCACCACAATAACTTCACAGTCTGTATACTTGCCCCCTTACTCCCCATATTCTCAATCCGTCCTGACGGAATTTATTTTTGGGCTTGGCGTTGGAAGTTAGTGACCCGCCAACCATGCCCTGCCCTGCCTTTTTCTGCAAGCAATGGAAGAGACCACTGACGAGGGCGGTCAGTCCAGGGTTTACCGGCACACAAGGGCGTATTTTCCACCATGACCTAGCAGGGATGACTTGCTTGTGATGTGGATTTTAGTTTATTATATTTACCGTTATTTTGACCAGGTAAGTTGACTGAGAACACGTTCTCATTTGCTACGCAACGACCTGGGAATAGTCTACAGGGGGAGGAGGGGATGAACTGAGCCAATTATAAACACTGGGTGATATGGGGACCACTGATGGTTTGAGGGGCCAGATTGGAATTTAGCCAGGACACCGGGGTTAACCCCCTACTTTTAGCATAAGTGCCATGGATCTTTAACTGACCTCAGAGATCGACACCCGTTTAACGTCCCATCCGAAAGACGGCACCCCTACACAGGGCAGTGTCCCCATCATGCCCTGGGGCATTGGGATATTTTTCAGACCAAGGAAAAGAGTGTCTAGGCCCGCCAACACCACTCTCCAGCAGCATCTGGTCTCCCATCCAGGACTGACCAGGACTGACCCTGCTTAGCTTCAGAAGCAAGCCAACAGTGTAGTGCAGGGTGGTATGCTTGCTGGATGAGGTGATGTTGTGCCAGACCCTTAGAGAAGCGGGATCCAAAACATACACCATCCAGCTTTACCATTCTATATCGTTTGTTTACTATTGCACTGTAATTTTACAGTTAATAATTTTTGTTTCCGTGAGTTTACAGTTAACATATATGTATTGATTACGTGTACTGTGTTTCTACTTTTATTTGTGTTTTTTTTGTTTGTTGTTGTTTGTAAAAAGCCTCCGAAAGGTCAAGATAAAAAAAGCCTTATGTATTCTTTCTGAAGACTTTCTATTTGTGTGTTTATTGAAATGTGAGTAGTGTCCTGTTCTGGAACAATCTTTCACAGAAGCCGGTATGAGACCATTTCAAAAGGTATAGAAAGTACTACAGACACACAGTGTTTTGTATAAAAAGTACATCAGTGTGTTTCTTGCTTTGAAAGAGTAATTCATGTGTGAAAAGTTACTCATTTTGTTTCAAAAAAATTGCCATTTTGAAGAAAAGACTGTTAGGTTTTCTTGATGGCCAGAGTTTCATTTTGACATACGAAGTGCGTTGTTCTATCTCCAATTGTGGTGTCTTACAATGCTGTGTGTGTCCAAGTGTGGTGTGCGTGTGTGTGTGTGTGGTGGTGTGTGTGTGTGGGTGTTGCGTGTGTGTGTGGGTGTGTGTGTGTGTGTTGGAGTTTTTGAAACAATGAGACAAATTCCCACAACAAGTATTGTAAGCAGTCACAAAAAAAAAACAGTAATTGACCCCGGTCCTGTCCATCGACTGCTCTTCGCTTTGCTAGCCTCTATCTGACTCGACGGGTTAACTTCTAGTGAATATTTGTTTTCATTTCAACAATTGACTGCGGTATCTGTGATGTCTTGCTTAAGATTGACGTAACAAAATCCACTGGGGCTGATATGCTTGTTTGCTGAATCATTAAACCATATTAACCTGATGATTATATCCGGGTACCATCCCCAGGGTCGGGGAGGCGGCCCATGTACTCACCCCTTCACAAAGGTGGTGACCCTTGTGAACTTAAATAATTCTCGCCCTATTTCTAAACTATCTTGCCTAGCTAAAATATTAGAGTCCTTGATTAATTCTCAGCTAAGATAATTCTTATCTTTGGAATGTATTCTAAATCAGTCGGGTTTTAGGCCTGGTCACAGCACTATCTCTGCTGCAGCCCTAGTTATAAATCATGTGGTTAACTGTATGGATAAAAGGCAACATTGTGCTGCCCTCTTCATTGACTGGTCAAAGGCTTTCAATACTGTTTTCAATCACTCATTGCTAATTCAGAGGCTTCAGAGGCTTTCCTCATTTGGCCCAGTCCAGGATGCATGTAACTGGTAAAAAAAATGCTTGACAGATAGAATTCAATGTGTATCTACTGATGGTGTTAAATCAGGTTTCCTGGATATTAAGAAAGGTGTCCCACAGGGGTCGATTCTGGGTCATGTACTTTTAACTGTTTAAGTTAAAAATATCGACATTTTAACCTGCACTTGCATGCCGATGATACTGTTGTGTATGCTGTKGTCTCCACAGATGGCCAGGCTCCATCTGAACTACAGTCTTCATCACAGAAAACCTTTATTGAACTGAAATTAATATTGAATGCAGACTGACTGACTGGTTCTGATACTAATACCACTGACTGACTGACTGGTTCTGATACTAATACCACTGACTGACTGACTGGTTCTGATACTAATATCACAGACTGACTGACTGGTTCTGATACTAATATCACAGACTGACTGACTGGTTCTGATACTAATATCACCGACTGACTGACTGGTTCTGATACTAATACCACTGACTGACTGACTGGTTCTGATACTAATATCACTGACTGACTGACTGGTTCTGATACTAATATCACTGACTGACTGACTGGTTCTGATACTAAAATCAGGTTTCCTGGATATTAAGAAAGGTGTCCCACAGGGGTCGATTCTGGGTCATGTACTTTTAACTGTTTAAGTTAACAATATCGACCTTTAACCTGCACTTGCATGCCGATGATACTGTTGTGTATGCTGTTGTCTCCACAGATGGCCAGGCTCCATCTGAACTACAGTCTTCATCACAGAAAACCTTTATTGAACTGAAATTAATATTGAATCAGACTGACTGACTGGTTCTGATACTAATACCACTGACTGACTGACTGGTTCTGATACTAATACCACTGACTGACTGACTGGTTCTGATACTAATATCACTGACTGACTGACTGGTTCTGATACTAATATCACTGACTGACTGACTGGTTCTGATACTAATATCACTGACTGACTGACTGGTTCTGATACTAATATCACTGACTGACTGACTGACTGGTTCTGATACCAATATCACTGACTGACTGGTTCTGATACTAATATCACTGACTGACTGGTTCTGATACTAATACCACTGACTGACTGGTTCTGATATTAATACCACTGACTGGTTCTGATACCAATATCACTTACTGACTGGTTCTGATACCAATATCACTGACTGACTGGTTCTGATACTAATATCACTGACTCAGCAAGGTTACTCATCACGCGATAGTGGTTCACTTATCCACCTCCATTACATGTGCAAATGTTTGCGTGTTTGTGTGTGTGTGTTGGAAAGATTTTTGTTGCTTTCATTCCTTTAACCCTTCTACCATCATGTTGATTATTAAAAACACACCCCCTGTACTCCTTGCTCCATTGTCCCTTCTGTCTTTCATTGTGGAGCAGTACTCCATCACTGACCACATGACAGCCTCTCCTCATTTACCCCCTCAGACCACCACCAAAAGAGACCAGCTAATGTCCTGCTGAATAAATATTTTGTCTCCTGACTGATGTGTGTTATGCCAGTAGATTGATACTAATGTCTCTGTGTGTGTGTGTGTGTGTGTGTGTGTGTGTGTGTGTGTGTGGTGTTGTGTGTGTGTGTGTGTGTGTGGTGTGTGTGTGTGGTGTGTGTGGTGTGTGTGTTTGTGTGTGTGTGTGTGTGTGGTTTATGAGTCA
>NC_036858.1:2825290-2828901 GCF_002910315.2 Salvelinus sp. IW2-2015 | reverse complement strand
TTATACATGATTGAGATTCTGATACCAATATCACTTACTGACTGGTTCTGATACCAATATCACTGACTGACTGGCTGTATAACTAATATCACTGACTCAAGCAAGGTTACTCATCACGCGATAGTTTCACTTATCCACCTCCATTACATGTGCAAATGTTGCGTGTTTGTGTGTGTGTGTTGGAATGATTTTTGTTGCTTTCATTCCTTTAACCCTTCTACCATATGTTGATTATTAAAACAACACCCCCTGTACTCCTTGCTCATTGTCCCTTCTGTCTTTCATTGTGGAGCAGTATCCATCACTGACCACATGACAGCCTCTCCTCATTTACCCCCTCAGACCACCACAAAAGAGACCAGCTAATGTCCTGCTGAATATATATTTTGTCTCCTGACTGATGTGTTTATGCCAGTAGATTGATACTAATGTCTCTGTGTGTGTGTTGTGTGTGTGTGTGTGTGTGTGTGTGGTGTGTGTGTGTGTGTGTGTGTGTGTGTGTGTGTGTGTGTGTGTGTGTGTGTGTGTGTGTGTGTGTGTGTGTGTGTTGTGTTTATGAGTCATCAGAAGCAGCTAGTTTCGCTCTGCTCCTCAGCTATGCTGTGGCTGTGGACCACTGGACCACAACACACCAGATCAAAACACAACAGAACACAACAGCACAAATTACAACACACACACAACGCCAAAACGCAACACAACAGAACAAATCATAAACATAACATGTCACATCACAACACATCAAATCACAACATCACATCAGAACACAACACAACACATCACAACAGAAACACAATCACAACACAACAGAACAAAACACAACAGAACACAACATAATAGAACACAACACAACACAACAGAACACATCACACAACAGAACAGAACGTTGCTTACCAACAGTAACAGAATAGACACCAACTCTGCCTCCCAATGCCCTCACACCATCTTCAACCCTACTGACAGGAAATGGTCCCTACTATAGTCGTACTTCTTGACAAGAGACCATGCTATAGGCAATCACCATCTCGTACACACTATAGAAAGACGAAGGGTGGGCTTTCATTCATATTTTTCCCAGAAATGTGCTGTCTGTTCTGCCACCACTAGACAGTTAGAGACCCACACTGAGCCCGTCTCACAGACGTTATAAATAATAATTTTATGTAGACACACATTATATGTTGCAGAGTGGACGTCACAGTTATCAGTGTTAGATTCGAAAACGGATGACACTCAACTACTTTTCTCCTTCCCCCCCTTCTGGCCACCAGGTGGTGACATACATCTCTTCGTGCCTGGCAGATATCTCAGCTGGATGTGTCCCACCACCTCAAGCTCAACCTCAACAAGACAGAGCTGGCGGACCTGGACAACACCCTGTCGTTCTCTGCAAACATGAAAGCAATGACTCTCTCCTGCATGTTTATGCTCTACAACATCTGTAGAGTACCACCCTGCCTCACACAAGAACCAGCGCAGGTCCTATAACTGAGATATGTGGTTGTCCCACCTAGCTCTCAAAGAATAAGAGAAGTATGAGGAGATGAGAGAGACGTAGAGAGACGGAGATGAGAGATTGAGAGTAGGAGAGAGACGTAGAGAGATGTAGAGAGTTAGAGAGTGACGTAGAGAGATGTAGAGAGATGTAGAGAGACATAGAGAGACGTAGAGAGATGTAGAGAGACATAGAGAGAGCGTAGAGAGTTAGGAGAGAGACGTAGAGAGACATAGAGAGACATAGAGAGATGTAGAGAGTTAGGAGAGTGATGTAGAGAGACGTAGAGAGATGTAGAGAGACATAGAGAGACGGAGAGATAGAGAGACAGAGACGTAGAGAGACATAGAGAGACGTAGAGAGTTAGGAGAGAGACGTAGAGAGACGTAGAGAGACGTAGAGAGTTAGGAGAGAGACGTAGAGAGACGTAGAGAGTTAGGAGAGTGACGTAGAGAGGTTAGGAGAGAGACGTAGAGTGACGTAGAGAGACGTAGAGAGTTAGTAGAGAGTTAGGAGATAGACGTAGAGAGACGTAGAGAGTTAGTAGAGAGACGTAGAGAGTTAGGAGAGTGACGTAGAGAGTTAGCAGAGAGACGTAGAGTGACGTAGAGAGACGTAGAGGGACGGAGAGAGTTAGCAGAGAGACGTAGAGAGTTAGGAGAGAGCGGATCCCACTAGATGGGCTAAATGCAAATTCCAAAATTGACCATGTTGTAAAAATGTTTTTTTTAAACATGTATTTTAACGTAAGGGATAGGCATTAGGTTAGGTTTAAGGTTAGGGTTACATTTACATTTCATTTTTAAGAAGATACATTTTAGAACTAGGCAGTTCTTTAGACTTTGCAACTTGGCCAAAGCAGGAACTGCCCAGTCAACAGTTCAGCTTCTTCTGACAAAATATTAGCTATACAGTCAGTCAGTCAGGCTAATCAGGAACATATGTCCATAGGGACTGTCAGAAGCAGCTAGTTTCGCTCTGCTCCTCAGCTATGCTGTGGTTGTGGACCACTGGACCACAACACACCAGATCAAAACACAACAGAACACAACAGCACAAATTACAACACAACACACCACAACACGCCAAAACGCAACACAACAGAACAAATCATAACATAACATGTCACATCACAACACATCACATCACATCACAACACATCACATCAGAACACAACACAACACATCACAACAGAACACATCACAACACAACAGAACACAACACAACAGAACACAACATAATAGAACACAACACAACACAACAGAACACATCACAACAGAACAGAACGTTGCTTACCAACAGTAACAGAATAGACACCAACTCTGCTTCCCAATGCAACTCACACCATCTTCAACCCTACTGACAGGAAATGGCACCCTATTCCCTATATAGTGCACTWCTTTTGACAAGAGACCAATGGCTATAGGCAATAGGGCACCATCTCGTACACAATAAGAAAGACAGAGGGTAGGGCTTTCATTCATATTTTTCCCAGAAATGTGCTGTCTGTTCTGCCACCACTAGACAGTTAGAGACCCACACTGAGCCCGTCTCACAGACGTTATTAATAAAGAATTTTATGTAGACACACATTATATGTTGCAGAGTGGACGTCACAGTTAATTCAGTGTTAGATTCGAAAACGGATGACACTCAACTACTTTTCTCCTTCCCCCCCTTCTGACACCCAGGTGGTGACATACATCTCTTCGTGCCTGGCAGATATCTCAGCTTGGATGTTGGCCCACCACCTCAAGCTCAACCTCAACAAGACAGAGCTGGCGTGACCCTGGACAACACCCTGTCGTTCTCTGCAAACATGAAAGCAATGACTCTCTCCTGCATGTTTATGCTCTACAACATCTGTAGAGTACCACCCTGCCTCACACAAGAACCAGCGCAGGTCCTATAACTGAGATATGTGGTTGTCCCACCTAGCTCTCAAAGAAATATGAGAGAGACGTAGAGGGACGTAGAGAGTTAGGAGAGAGACGTAGAGAGATGTAGAGAGTTAGGAGAGAGACGTAGAGAGATGTAGAGAGTTAGGAGAGTGACGTAGAGAGATGTAGAGAGATGTAGAGAGACATAGAGAGACGTAGAGAGATGTAGAGAGACA
>NC_036858.1:2818350-2823640 GCF_002910315.2 Salvelinus sp. IW2-2015 | reverse complement strand
CAGGTAATCTATATGGACAAAATGAGTTTGTGTTTGTGTGTATACTCATATACAGTCCCTATGGACATATGTTCCTGATTAGCCTGACTGACTGACTGTATAGCTAATATTTGTCAGAAGAAGCTGAACTGTTGACTGGGCAGTTCTGCTTTGCAAGTTGCAAAGTCTAAAGAACTGCCTAGTTCTAAAATGTATCTTCTTAAAAATGAAATGTAAATGTAACCCTAACCTTAAACCATAACCTAATGCCTATCCCTTACGTTAAAATACATGTTTAAAAAAAACATTTTTACAACATGGTCAATTTTGGAATTTGCATTTAGCCCATCTAGTGGGATCCGCTCTCTCCTAACTCTCTACGTCTCTCTGCTAACTCTCTCCGTCCCTCTACGTCTCTCTACGTCACTCTACGTCTCTCTGCTAACTCTCTACGTCACTCTCCTAACTCTCTACGTCTCTCTACTAACTCTCTACGTCTCTCTACGTCTATCTCCTAACTCTCTACTAACTCTCTACGTCTCTCTACGTCACTCTACGTCTCTCTCCTAACTCTCTACGTCACTCTCCTAACTCTCTACTACGTCTCTCTCTACGTCTCTCTCCTAACTTCTCTACGTCTCTCTACGTCTCTCTACGTCTCTCTCCTAACTCTCTACGTCTCTCTATGTCTCTCTACGTCTCTCTACGTCTCTCTACTAACTCTCTACGTCTCTCTATGTCTCTCTACATCTCTCTACGTCTCTCTACATCACTCTCCTAACTCTCTACATCTCTCTATGTCTCTCTATGTCTCTCTACGTTCTCTCTCCTAACTCTCTACGTCTCTCTATGTCTCTCTACTCTCTCTTATCTTAATCTCATCAGGCCCTGTGGAAGCCCTAGTCTAGAGCGTTCAGCCTGCTGCTCAGGCCCTGTGGAAGCCCTAGTCTAGAGCTTTCAGCCTGCTGCTCAGGCCCTTTGGAAGCCCTAGTCTGGAGTGTTCAGCCTGCTGCTCAGGCCCTTTGGAAGCCCTAGTCTGGAGTGTTCAGCCTGCTGCTCAGGCCCTGTGGAAGCCCTAGTCTAGAGCGTCTAGAGCTGGTGAATGTTATTGAATATTGTGTTGTCTGCAATGATGTGGTTCTGGTTTTCTCGTGGTCTAATGGTACTGTTTGCCACCACCATGTTCACAATAGCGGTCTCCTGTTCTGGTGTGAACAGGCGGTGTCTTCCACCATGGCCTGGCCGTTTTAGTAAGCTAAAATAATACATTTTCTTTCAATATGAAATGACATCCCTGTAACATTGGCCAACAATTACTGAGTAACATAGGCCTGCTGATATGTCGGACTACAGTATACTACAGTATACATGCATAAAGAGCGTTGTGTAGATGGTAGGTAACTTACCGGTTGTCATTTCTGAATGATGATAGATGTAACCGTGTAGCGGCTCAGGTTGGGCTGAACTCTCTGCCCAGCCTCCCTCATACACAATCTAGGATGAGCACATGGTCAACCAATGTGGTCCTGATCTCGTCTGAGACAACTGTCCTTCCTCCTCCTCGTCCTCATCTTCCTCCTCTTCCTCTCACTCCTTCACCTCTAGCTCTTTCTTCACCATTGACTTCCATTTTCCTCCAGAACAGGAGAGCTCATCTGTGGCCTTCTACAGCGCTGAAGCTCTGATTTCTAAGTGAACAATTCAGCAACTAGTGTTTACACCTGTGAGGAGTGGGTGTTGCCAATTGGTATATAGAGCTTGACATTGTGATTGGTGTTGCTTCCCAAAGGGACTAAATATATTTTACTTTTGAATGTTAAGCCTAATGTAGAGAACAGTGTGTAGTGTTTTGCAAAATGTGTGATATAGAATTGAAAACTGAGTGTAAAGCAGGAATTGTGGTTGCAATTTTACAGACTTGGTTTAGGGATTTGTTTCATGAGTTTCAGTTTTCGGTGATTGCGTTTCCAGTTTTAGTGTGTAAACAATTGGGGAAAACTGTAAATGGAGACAACAGGATCTCATCCGTCGACAGAAGAGAGTAAACGGTTCAGTCTGGAGTGATCGCTGGGGTAAATGTTGGTGCTTGTGCAGCTTATAAGGTACTCATTTAGCAAAACACAAGTTATATGAACACAAGTGTGACACTTGAATGTGTAGGGTCTTCAAAATGTCACGTCTTATTTCAGAATATYATTCTGATTTTGTTTTGACACTCAGCTAAAAGGAACAACCGTATCATTTAAGATTTATGTTTCAGGAATAAAAAACGGCATTTTTAACATCATTTTTCAACGTGTTTCTACTTTATTAGGTAAAAACTACCGACTGAGCCCAAAAATGTGCTATGATTGATTGATTTTGATGATAGTAGTGAAATCGTGAAAGTATGTTTGTCCTGGCTACTCTGTGTGAGTTATCATTCCACACACACATCAGTCATCGCTAGACATCGTTAYTATGGCAGCACAGAAACACAACAACAAAGATCTTTCGAACACCAAAACAACACACAAACACACGTATGARGGGTGATAAAGGCCATAAATGAACCGGAGGGGGGCGACTGGAATCCTTACTAACACCTTGTTGAACGGCTGAACACGTAAAAAAAGAAAAAATGATTATTTTGGCAACAAGTCCATCCAATACACAGCTTACAGCTGAATGGCCTCCCAGCTCAAAGTGAGACTATTTAGATATTACTGCATTGTTGGAGCTGGGAACACAAGCATTTCGCGGCATCCAATTCACGCGAGGGGCGCAGATACCGTCCTTCTTCTTAACAAAAAAAAAACCCCGCTCCGGCGGGAGAGGAAGAAGGCACACGGTACCGGCGTCGAGAGAAACAGACAGAAATCCTCGAGAGCCTTACGTTCGGGAGCCGACAGAGAGTATAGTCTACCCGAGGGGAGTGGTCCCCGGAAGGAGATCAATACAACAATCATACGATGGTGAGAGGAAGAGAGTTGGCTCTGGACGACTGAAGACCGTGCGCAGATCATGATATTCTCGGCACTCCTGTCAAATCACCAGGTTCCTCCTGAGAAGGGGACAGAAGAAACAGGAGGATAGCAGACATTAAACACTTCACATGACAAGAAACGTTCCAGGATAGGATAGAATACTTAACCAATTAATAGAAGGATTATACATACTAGCCAGGATGACCCAAACAACAGTGTAAAAGGTGAACGAAAAATCAAAAAGGAATGGTCTCACTGTGGTTACCAGATACTGTGAGGGTTAAGGTAGTGTCTCACATCTGATACTGGGGAAGACTACCATCTAAGGCGAACATGGGCGTGGGCTTCCCTAACTGTCTGAGAGGAATGTCATGTTTCCGAGCCATGCTTGTCCATAAAACAACCCTCAGCCCAGAGTCTATCAAGGCACTGCAGGAAGCACCGAACCGGTCCAGCGTAGATGGACCGACAAGGTAGTACAGGATCTTTGATGGAGAGACTTGAGTAGTAGCGCTCACCAGTAGCCTCCGCTTACTGATGAGCTCTGGCTTTTACTGACATGACATGACAAAAATGTCCAGCAGAACCCAATAGAGGCAAAGGCGGTTGGTATTCTCCGTTCCCTCTCCTTAGTCGAGATGCGAATACTCCACTGCATGGACTCAGTCTCTGAGCCTGTGGGGGAGATGGTTGAGATGCGGAGAGGGGAACACCGTTAACGCGAGGTTCCTTCACGAGCTCGGTGACGAAGATCTACCCGTCGTTCTATGCGGATGGCGAGTGCAATCAAAGAGTCCACGCTGGAAGGAACTCCCGGGAGAGAATCTCATCCTTAACCTCAGCGTGGAGTCCCTCCAGAAAACGAGCGAGCAACCCGGCTCGTTCCAGTCACTGGAGGAGCAAGAGTGCGAAACTCTATAGAGTAATCCGTTATGGATCGATCACCTTGACATAGGAACCAGGGCCCTGGAAGCCTCCTTCCCAAAAACGAACGATCAAAAACCGTATCATCTTCCTCTTTAAAGTTTGATAATCGTTAGAAACTCAGCCCTTGCCTCCCAGATAGCTGTGCCCCACTCCCGAGCCCGACAGTAAGAGTGATATGACGTAAGCGATCCGAGCTCTCTCTCTAGAGTATGTGTTGGGCTGGAGAGAGACACAATATCACACTGGTGAGAAAGGAGCGACACTCAGTGGGGCTGCCAGAGTAACATGGTGGGTTATTAACCTAGGTTCGAGAACTCGAAGACCAGGAAGAGCTGGTGGCACGAGACGAAGACTCTGAACTGTCCTGACAGGTCGGAGACCTGAGGCCAGGTGCTTCAACGGCATGACGAGCAGCAGACAATTCCTGCTCGTGTCTGCCGAGCATTGCTCCCTGGAACTTGGGCCAGTGTTGAGAAGAATCCGTAGTCGCTGGGTCATCTTGGTCGGATCCTTCTGTTATGCTGGTGAATGAGGACCCAAAAGCGACTTAATAGAAACAGAGTCTTTATTCCAGTCTTAAACAAACAATGATACTCCTGGATATTATCATAGTAAATCAAAACAGGAAACTGAAATCCTCTCGTCAGTAGAGAGGAACGACTGGAACCGCGACCACAGACTGCAGGTCGCTTCAGGAAGGCACAGGCGTAGCTGACATAGACACCTGCTCACACGCAGCATCTGAAGAAAGGCAAAACACGACAGGCGGAACAAGGACACAGAACAGCAAACATCAAACAAGGATCCGACAAGGACAGAAGCGGAAAACAGAGGAGAATAGGACTCTAATCAGAGGGCAAAATAGGGGACAGGTGTGAAAGAGAAATGAGTAGTTAGGAAATGGAAACAGCTGGAGCAGGAACGGAACGATAGAAGAGGAGAGCGAGAGAGGGAGAGAGGGAGGGGGAGAGAGAGGGATAGAAAGAGGGAAAGAACCTAATAAGACCAGCAGAGGGAAGCACAGGACAAGACATGATGATCAATGACAAACATGACAATAATAGCACTGTACTAACCGGACCCCTTACCATCTGTCAAGGTGGGGTTACAATGCCAGTGTATAAAAAAGCAACACATTAACCACATTATACATTGTTCATTGAGTCAGTAGGTAGTTTAAGGGGCTCTCTGGCTAATCCATGGAAAATTCTAATTTTACCATGATTTACCATGGAGCCAGCTAGCAGCAAACGTTTTCACATTTTACTGTTAATGACAGTAAGTGTCTGTGTCTCGTGTGTGTGTGTGTGTGTGTGTGTGTGTGTGTGTGTGTGTGTGTGTGTGTGTGTGTGTGTGTGTGTGTGTGTGTGTGTGTGTGTGTGTGTGTGTGTGTGTGTTGTGTGTGTGTGTAGTGTGTG
>NC_036858.1:2814748-2818325 GCF_002910315.2 Salvelinus sp. IW2-2015 | reverse complement strand
GTGTGTGTGTGTGTGTGTGTGTGTGTGTGTGTGAGAGAGTGTGTGATGATCACTACAACTTTAGAAAACATTGTCATCAGTGCAAAGCTGTCATCAAGGCAAACAGTGGCTACTTTGAAGAATCTCAAATATAATTTGAGTTGTACACTTTTTTTGGTTAATACATGATTCCATATGTGTTATTTCATAGTTTTGATGTCTTCACTATTATTTTACAATGTAGAAAATATAAACAATTAAAGAAAAACCCTCTAATGAGTAGRTGTGTCCAAACTTTGACTGGTACTGTATATGAGCAAGTTGCAAAACATTGCAAAACATCCCTAAGATATAACTGTCACAATCTTCTTCAACTTGTACCATGGAAATATTGTTCGCCAGGCGAGTCCACAAAGTGTTCTTCAGAATGACCTTTTCTAGTTGTTGTCTTTTAAAATCTCAAATATAAAAAGTTGCAATGTGCTGATTCACTGCAGATCTGACCCATCACACCACTCTAATTAATCATGCATTTAAAAATAAAACTATGTATAATAAATAATAATAAAACTATTCATGTACTCTGTTCTTTCTATGCATTTACTGTCTGTGAATTATGAAACAATTACTGAATGCAGATGTGTGAAACATTGTGATGTAGATTTGTTTTTGCCTTTGATCTATTTTAAAGTTAAGAATATGTTCCAGATTGAAACTTTAATATTTTGAATTTAATCTTTATTTGCCTAGACAATTAAGAACAAATTCTTATTTACAATGACGGCCTACCCCAGCCAAATCCGGACGACGCTGGGCCAATTGTGTTACCGCCCTATGGGACTCCCAATTACGTCCAGTTGTGATACAGCCTGGAATTGAACCAGGGTCTATAGTGACACCACTAGCACTGAGTTACAGTGCCTTAGACCACGGTGCCACCCGGGAGCCCAAGTACCTGGTGACTATGGAAACCAACAGAACTGAGTTACAGTGCCTTAGACNGTGACTATGGAAACCAACAGAACTGAGTTACAGTGCCTTAGACCACGGTGCCACCCGGGAGCCCAAGTACCTGGTGACTATGGAAACCAACAGAAATGCACTGAATAATGTTTTCAATATCCAACTTTTTATTCTCTAATACTTAAAAAAAAACTTTTTACAGTAGTCAGGTGGTCATTACTAAGTTATGATGAGGTTTTAACTATGACCAGTACATAATACAGTGGTCAGAATTATGACCAACTCAATCAATCAATCAAATGTACTTATAAAGCCCTTCTTACATCAGCTGATATCACAAAGTGCTGTACAGAAACTAAGCCTAAAACCCTAAGCAATGCAGGTGTAGAAGCACGGTAGCTAGGAAAAACTCCCTAGAAAGGCCAGAACCTAGGAAGAAAACTAGAGAGGAACCAGGCTCTGAGGGGTGGCTAGTCCTCTTCTGGCTGTGCCGGGTGGAGATTATAACAGAACATGGCCAAGATGTTCAAATGTTCAAAGATGACCAGCAGGGTCAAATAATACTAATCACAGAGGGTGCAACAGGTCAGCACCTCAGGAGTAAATGTAATTTGGCTTTTCATAGCCGATCATTGAGAGTATCTCTACCGCTCCTGCTGTCTCTAGAGAGGTGAAAACAGCAGGTCTGGGACAAGGTAGCACGTCCGGTGAACAAGTCTGGGTTTCATAGCCGTAGGCAGAACAGCTGAAACTGGTCAATTTGTGATTAGTGATCAACAGTGATTAGTTAATTGACCATAACTGCCTTGGAAGTGAGGGACCTAACATTAAGGAGCCCTATTTTGAGATGTGAGGTATCACAATCTCTTTCAATTATGGCAGGAATGGAGGAGGTCTTTATTCCAGTGAGATTGCTAAAGCGAMCACCRCCATGTTTAGTTTTGCCCAACCTCGGTCTCATTGAGGATAGCTGAGCTGACTACACTGACTGTGCTAGTGGCAGACCACTAAGCTGGCAGGCTGGCTAACAGCCTGCTGCCTGGCCTTCACCCTATCTCACAGTGGAGCTGGGGGAGTTAGAGCCCTGTCTATGTTCATAGATAAGATGAGAGCACCCCTCCAGCTAGGATGGAGTCCATCACTCCACAACAGGCCAGGCATGGTCCCGTTTGTGGGTGAGTCCCAGAAAGAGGGCCAATTATCTACGAATTCTATCTTTTGGGAGGGGCAGAAAACAGTTTTCAACCAGTGATTGAGTTGTGAGACTGCTGTAGAGCTCATCACTCCCCCTAACTGGGAGGGGGCCAGAGACAATTACTCGATGCCGACACATCTTTCTAGCTGATTTGTTGCGCTTGGTGACCTCTGACTGTTTCATCCTAACATCGCTGGTGCCGACGTGGACAACGATATCTCTATACTCGCCAGTTTTAGCCTTAGCCTGCACCATCTTCAGATTAGCCTTAACGTCTGTAGCCCTGCCCCCCTGGTAAACAGTGTATGATCGCTGGATGATTTGTTTAAGTCTAATACTGCAGGTAATGGAGTAGCCAATGACTAGTGTTTTCAATTAGTCAGAGCTAATGGTGGAAGGCTTCAGCGTCTCAGACCCCGTAACGGGAGGAGTAGAGACCAGAGAAGGCTCGGCCTCAGACTCTGACTCGCTGCTTAACGGGGAAAACCGGTTGAAAGTTTCTGTCGGCTGAATGAGCGACACCGGTTGAGCATTCYTACAGCATTTCCCTCCAGAAGCCATGAGAAAGTTGTCCRGCTGCRGGGACTGTGCGAGGGGRTTTATACTAACGTTAATATCTGTACTTACTGGTGGCACARACGCTGTTTCATCCTTTCCTACACTGAAATTACCCTTGCCTAACGATTGCGTCTGAAGCTGGGCTTGCAGCACAGCTATCCTCACCGTAAGGCGATCGTTCTCCTGTATATTATGAGTACAGCGACTGCAATTAGAAGGCATCATGTTAATGTTACTACTTAGCTTCGGCTGTTGGAGTTCCTGACCAACCATGTCCAGATAAAGCGTCCGGAGTGAAAAAGTTGAATGAAAAAAAGTAGAGCGAGGGAAAAACTAAAAATATAAACAATAATTAAAAAGTAAAAACTGTAAAGTTGGCAAGTAGAAAAGTAAGGTTAGCAACAAAACCTTACTTATGGCTCCGGCTCTGCCCTCAAGGCCCAAAGTCATAATGAGCTCGTTGGTTGCCTGCATAACCTCCTCACCTGCAGTTTCCTCCAGCATCTGCAACAGACACAACTTGGGGGTCAAAAACATTGTTATCATAAAAAGCATGTGGAGAGGCCATAGTCACTATTAGCAGTGTGTGTAGCCTACGTGCAACGTTAGGATAGGCTATATGTTGTTTGACATCAATTGTTTTGTACTGTTTTACAATATCATGGAAAGAACCAAGATAGTTGAATGAAAAAAGAGCCGTTGTGTTTGCAGCTGGCGTGCGGCAAAAATCCCCCCGTGGTTAATTTCTGTAGGCTATAGGTTGAATCCCCCCGTGGTTAATTTCTGTAGGCTATAGGTTAAATCCCCCCGTGGTTAATTTCTGTAGGCTATAGGTTAAATCCCCCCGTGGTTGCAGAGGATGACTGGAGTGATGAGGAGATA
>NC_036858.1:2804466-2807087 GCF_002910315.2 Salvelinus sp. IW2-2015 | reverse complement strand
GAGAAGGGGTTCAGACAGCAGAGAGTGGTTTAGACAGACGAGGTGAGTTTAGACAAGAGAGGTGAGATTCAGGACAGAAAAGGGGTGCAAAGGGGTAGACAGAGAGGCTGGTTAGCAGACAGAAGGGTGGTAGACAGAGAGGTGGCAGACAGAGAGGGGGTCAGACAGGAGAGGTGGTTCAGACAAAAGTGAGAGCGTGGTTCAGACAGAGAGGGACGAGGTCAAGACAGAGACGGTGGTCCAGCAGAGAGGTGGTTCAGACAGAGAGGGGAGATCAGACAGAGCAGGGGGTCAGAAGTGTGCAGAGACGAGGTCAGGACAGAAGATGCGCGCGTGGTCAGACAGAGAGGTGGTCAGACAGAGAGGTGCGTCAGACAGCAGAGGGGGTCAGACAGAGAGGAGGTCAGACAGAGAGGGGGTCAGACAGAGACCAGCAGAGGGAGAGATCAGACAGAGGGTCAGACAGAGAGGGACAGACAGAGCAGGAGGGTCAGCACAGACGAGGGGGTCAGACAGAGAGGTGGTTAGACAGAGAGGAGGTTAGGACAGAGAGGGTCAGACAGAGAGGAGGTCAGAAAGGGGGGGGTTTATTTCTGTTATTCTAAATATATTCTAATTCTTAAAGGCCAAATTCAATATTTTATCAAAATATTTTAAAACAATCAAAATCAAATATCTAAATGAGTCATTGTACAACCATCTTAAAACAATTCCATATGTCAGTTTACAACCCCCCCCCCCCCCCCCCAACGGCTTAGACATTTAGAGTTTAACCAGGTATTTCACCTTTATTCCACCAGATCGGTCTAATTGATAACTTATTCAATTGTTTTTTTCCCTTGAAAACAACAGACGGAGATAAAACAGTTAATCTCATGCAAGCAACCTATAGCCTACAGAAATTAACCACGGGGGATTCAACCTTAGCCTACAGAAATAACCACGGGGGATTTAACCTATAGCCTACAGAAATTAACCACGGGGGATTCAACCTATAGCCTACAGAATTAACCACGGGGGATTTAACCTATAGCCTACAGAAATAACACGCGGGGGATTCAACCTATAGCCTACAGAAATTAACCACGGGGGATTAACCTATAGCCTACAGAAATTAACCACGCGGGGGATTTAACCTATAGCCTACAGAAATTAACCACGGGGGATTAACCTATAGCTACAGAAATTAACCACGGGGGGATTTAACCTATAGCCTACAAAATTAACCATGGGGGGATTTAACCTATAGCCTACAGAAATTAACCACGGGGGGATTCAACCTATAGCCTACAGAAATTAACCACGGGGGGAATCAACCTTTAGCCTACAGAAATTAACCACGGGGATTTAACCTATAGCCTACAGAATTTAACCACGGGGGATTTAACCTATAGCCTACAGAAATTAACCACGGGGGATTTAACCTATAGCCTACAGAAATTAACCACGGAGGGATTTAACCTATAGCCTACAGAAATTAACCACGGGGGGATTCAACTTTAGCCTACAGAAATTAAACCCACGGGGATTTAACCTATAGCCTACAGAAATTAACCACACATTGTAAATAATGGTACTAGAACTGACCCTGTATATAGTATGATTACCCCTATACATATCTACATCCATCACTCCAGTATCCCTGTACATTGTCAATATGGTACTGGAACTGACCCTGTATATAGCTTCTTTATTTTACTGTACTACTGACAATGACTACTGCATTGTTGGGAAAGAGCTTTCAAGACATTTCACTGTACTTGTGACAATAAAACTTGAAACTACATCAACACACCAACACAGGGGGCGTGTTCTGCCCTGTACACACACCAGGGAGACCCCTCCTTACTGCTCTGTAGTACAACATAAAACACTTGTGATGAGCTTATTAGTAAATCCAACACATTCAAGTCATTCTAAGCCACACACTTAATACATTCATTACTTTGTTTTTCGTTTTTTCATTCAGAATGGGAAAGTTCACTCTTAGAAAAAAAGGGTTCTAACAGGGTTCTTCGGCTGTTCCCATAGGAGAACCCTTTGAAAACACCTTTTTGGTTCCAGGTAGAACCCTTTTTGGTTCCAGGTAGAGCTATTTTTGGTTCCAGGTAGAACCCTTTTTGGTTCCAGGTAGAGCTATTTTTGGTTCCAGGTAGAACCCTTTTTGGTTCCAGGTAGAACCCTTTTTGGTTCCAGGTAGAGCTATTTTTGGTTCCAGGTAGAACCCTTTTTGGTTCCAGGTAAACCCTTTTTGGTTCCATGTAGAACCCTTTTTGGTTCCAGGTAGAACCCTTTTTGGTTCCAGGTAGAGCTATTTTTTGTTTCCATGTAGAGGAAAGGGTTCTACATGGAATCCAATAGGTTTCTACCTGGAACCAGAACGTTTTTTTCAAAGGGTTCTCCTATGGGAACAGCCGAAGAACCCTTTTAAGTTSTAGGTAGTACCTTTTTTTCTATGAGTGTAGCTGACAAGTGACGCAGCACTAACAGTGTAAAGTGCAGATGATTGTAAATTAACAGAAAGTGGCAGCAGAGAGATATCCTTCTGTAATGGCATTGTGTCTGTGTGTGTCTGTGTGTTACACACACACGCACACACATACACACACACCACAGAACAG
>NC_036858.1:2792354-2804441 GCF_002910315.2 Salvelinus sp. IW2-2015 | reverse complement strand
ATCTCCTCTGTCTTCTCTCGTCTCTCTCTCTGGCCTCTCTCGTGCTCTCTCTATCTCTGGTCGCGAAAGTGGGATGGGGTGGGACAAACAAAACAGAAAAAAGGGGGTCTGGCCTGGCTGGCTGCAGTGGAGGTGCTGCCTGCAAATGGCTGCGCTGCGTCTCTGCTCTCTCTCTGCATGCCTCTCGTTCGTCTGAGCACGTACTACTACTCATACTCTCTCTCTCTCTTCTCTCTCTCTCTCTCTCTAACCTTCACACCACACACAACAGACACAACACAACAACAACACACAACAGACAACACAAAAAGCAGACACGAAGCGCATAGCATCAGGGCAGCGAGCGAGACGAGCAACACACAACCACAGACACGGAGACACCACACCACACACAGCACACACACACACAGTACACACAGCACACACAGACAAACGACCACACAGACACACACATGAGCGAGGGCGGCAATAGCCAATGTTGTACAGAGGAAGAGGTAATACTCTCTGCTGCCCACTTTTCTTTGTTGAAATACATTTACGAAATAACAATGCTGCACCTTTACACTAGTTAGTTGCTTGCCCGTCGAGCTTGTCAAGCTGAGCAACATTCAGATAGATAAAAGAAAAGGTAGCGTAGGACCTACGGGGCAGCTTGATATAAGAAAGGGCTGCTTCGGGCGTTTCCGCGACTAGGAAAGAACCCTATATTTGATAAAAAAACGTTCTGGTTCCAGGTAGAAACACTATTGGATTCCATGTAGAACCTTTCTCTACATGGAAACAAAAAATAGCTACTACACTGGAACCAAAAAGGGTTCTAACACTGGAACCAAAAAAGGGTTCTACAATGGAACCAAAAAGGTTCACCTGGAACAAAAAGGTTCTACCTGAACCAAAAAATGCGCTACCTGGAACCAAAAAGGGTTCTACCTGGAACCCAAAAAGATCGTACCTGGAACAAAATAGCGTCTACCTGGAACCAAAAAGGTTCTACCTGGACCAAATAGCTCTACCGGAGACCAAACAAGGGTTCTACCTGGAACCAAAAAGGTGTTTTCAAAGGTTCTCCCTATGGGAACAGCCGAAGAACCCTGTTAGAACCCTTTTTTCTAAGAGTGAACTTTCCCATTCTGAATGAAAAAACGAAAACAAAGTAAGTAATGTATTATGTGTGGCTTAGATGACTTGAATGTGTTGGATTTACTAATAAGCTCACACAAGTGTTTATGTGTTGTACTACAGAGGCAGTAAGGAGGGGTCTCCCTTGGTGTGTGTACAGGGCAGAACACGCCCCCCCTGTGTTGGTGTGTTGATGTAGTTTCATTAGTATTTTTGTCACAAAGTCAGTGAAATGTTCTGGAAAGCTCTTTCCCAACAATGCAGTACTCATTGTCAGTAGACAGTAAAATAAAGAAGCTATATACAGGGTCAGTTCCAGTACCATATGACAATGTACAGGGATACTGGAGTGATGGATGTAGAGTATGTATAGGGTAATCATACCTATTACTCAGGGTCATGTTTATCCTAGTACGCGCTTATTTCTACAATGTGCAGGGATCTGGAGTGATGACGGATAATAGGGGTAACATACTAATACCTGAGACGGTCAGTACCATTACTAACAATTCACGGGATACTGGGAGTGATGACTGTAGCATAGTTAATAGGGGTCAGGTTGAGCTATATACAGGGTTCAGTACCATATAACAATGTCTTACAGGGATAACTGGAGTGATGGAGGTAGAATATGTATATGGGTAATCATACTATATACAGGCAGTTCAGTACCTTACTTTACATGTCACAGTGATACTGGGAGTGATGCGAGAGTAATAATGATATAGGGATCATGTGACTGAATTATACAAGGGGTCAGTACCATGATTGAAAACATGTAGTACAGGGATACTGGAGTGATGGAGGTAGATATGTATAGGGTGAAGATGATCCTATATACAGGGTCATTGCCATATTAACAGAATGGTAGCGAAGGGATAGCTGGGAAGTTGGATGTGGAGGTAGATATGTATAGGGGAATCATACTATATACAGGGTCAGTACCATATTAACAATGTACAGGATACTGGATGATTGGAGGAGGTAGATATGTATAAGGGTAAGGTGACATATACAGGGTCAGTCTAGTAACCATATTTACAATGTACAGGGATACTGGAGTGATGGAGGTAGATATGTATAGGGGTCAGTGACTATTATACGGGTCAGTGGTTAGTCCATTATTACAATTACAGAGTTGAGACTGCGAGTGATGGAGTAATATGTATAGGGGGTACAGTGGACTAAATATTACAGGGTCAGTACCATATTAAGAAGCTACACGATACAGGGAGTAACTGAGTGGATGAGGTAGATTTCGTATGAGGGGTAAGGTGCCCATATAACAGGGTTCAGGTGTCCATTAGACATGGTGCAAGGGATAACTGGGAGT
Organism: Salvelinus sp. IW2-2015; assembly: GCF_002910315.2. Taxonomy (NCBI): domain Eukaryota; kingdom Metazoa; phylum Chordata; class Actinopteri; order Salmoniformes; family Salmonidae; genus Salvelinus; species Salvelinus sp. IW2-2015. The sequence goes on along the minus strand of NC_036858.1, from coordinate 2,801,989 downwards.
GATGAGTGGAATATGTTAAGGGAATCGATACTATATACAGGGTCAAGTACATATAAACAATGTACAGGGATACTGTGAGTGAATGGGAGGTAGATATGTATAGGGGTAAGTGTACTATATACAGGGTCAGTTACCATTAGATGTAGACACAATGTGCAGGAGGATACTGGGAAGAGTGAGGATAAGAAAGACTTCGGATAGTGGTATTGATCATGTATTATGGATAATCATACTACTATACAGGGTCCAGCTTCACTAGCTATCATATTTGTGAACACATGGTGCGAGGATGAACTGTAAATTTGATGGAGGTAGGATAATGTATTAGGGTCGGTAAGGGTGACTATATTACAGGTCACGTAGCCATATTAACAACCTGTTACAGGTGATACTGGGCGAAGAGAGTGATGGAGGGTAGATATGTATAGGGGAGAGAGAGAGAGAGAGAAATTTCTGTAATAGCATGTCTGTGTAAGCACCAGGGCCTCTCCTCTGGTCAACTCAACTTCCTCCTAACCTGTTGAGAACCATATAGGATGACTCACTGCACCCGACTGTGTGTGTGTTTACGTGTGTGTCTGCTGAGTGTGTGTGTACCCGTGTGTGTGTGTGTTAGACTCCTCTGGTTTCTGGGTGCATCTAAGCAAAGGCAAGGGCACCTCTTCACAGTCTCGTCTCTACTAGTTATTTCACTCATAAACGCTGAATCCTGTTAAACGTTACAATCAGAGAAAGAGAGTAAACAAGAAAAAGACAGGGAGAGTGAAAGAGAGAACCCTTGTCTTCTGTTAAAGGATTTATCCACTCAAAGCCACKAATTGAGTTACATTTTTAAATAACTCAAATGTGTGAGAACAATATATGTAGTGAAATWGTTTTTTTGGGGCATTTTGTTGTTATTATAAGGTAGGAATTTACGTGGAAATCTTTGCTGATATCTGTTGCTTCAAAAATAACACAATGCAATGCTCTGGACAGACTGGCAAGCTAGCTAGAAAGCTTAGTGGCCAGCAGGTCCGACACGCTTGCTTTACAGCTGCACTAGGGTCAGACAGACTTCCTGTGTAGATTAAGACACCGTTGAGCCGGCTGCTAGTTTTTCGTCCACATGCTAGGTAGCAGAATCCACAGCAGAGATTTTTTTTAATTGCAGTGTCAACCAATCACCTCMTTAGTTGTTCTGTGACTTCTGCTAGCTAGCATGAAGACAAAAACGGCAGTTTACCTTAATAAAAATGTGCAATCGTTCAATGCTCTCGGTGTAACAGTTGGGATAATGGGACAATTCGGAATACAACGCATTTCTCATCCCTGGATTGAAGGTATGTTTTCCAAGCTATATCTCGCACCGGCTCCGCGCGAAGTCAGTCCAACCCTAGTGCAATTGTAAGCAATTGGGTCGGATCTGCTGGCTAGAAAACGTAGCAACACACAATAATACCAAAATCAATAGTAGCATGTGAAGTAGCTAGCTAGCTGTAACGTCACTGAAACAAACTGCGCTTTCTATTTAGGAGTTACAATCTCACCGTGTTCAACCTGATAGAGCTAGTGTGTCTACAGTCTAGCTTAAAACTGTGGGTGACTGTTGACTGACTGATCTACAAATCACCTTGCATCATAAATAACTATTTATTATTACTACAATTATCTGTAGATCAGTCAGTCACAATTTACCCATTTAAGCAAAAAGGCACGAGGAGGTGTGGTATATGGCCAATATACTGTACCACGGCAAAGTGCTGTTATAATGCACAACGAAACGCGGAGTGCCTGGACACAGCCATTAGCCGTGGTATATATTGGCACAAACCCCCTGAGGTGCCTTATTGCTATTACAAACTGGTTACCAACGTAATTAGAGCAGTAAAAATCAATGTTTTGTCGTACCCATGGAACCACGGTCTGATATACCACGGCTGTCAGCCAATCAGCATTCAGCGTTCTAACCACCCAGTTTATAATAGGGTTTTGATCCTCTCGAACACATTTAACATTTAACATTTAAGTCATTTAGCAGACGCTCTTATCCAGAGCGACTTACAAATTGGTGCATTCACCTTATGATATCCAGTGGAACAACCACTTTACAATAGTGCATCTAACTCTTTTAAGGGGGAGGGGGGGGTTAGGAGGATTACTTTATCCTATCCTAGGTATTCCTTAAAGAGGTGGGGTTTCAGGTGTCTCCGGAAGGTGGTGATTGACTCCGCTGACCTGGCGTCGTGAGGGAGTTTGTTCCACATTGGGGTGCAGAGCAGCGACAGTTTTGACTGGGCTGAGCGGGAACTGTACTTCCTCAGAAGGTAGGGAGGCGAGCAGGCCAGAGGTGGATGAACGCAGTGCACTTGTTTGGGTGTAGGGCCTGATCAGAGCCTGAAGGTACGGAGGTGCGTTCCCTCACAGCTCCGTAGGCAAGCACATGGTCTTGTAGCGGATGCGAGCTTCAAACTGGAAAGCCAGTGGAGAGAGCGGAGGAGCGGGGGACGTGAGAGAACTTGGGAAGGTTGAACACCAGACGGGCTGGCGGCGTTCTGGAGAGTTGTAGGGGTTTAATTGGCACAGGCAGGGAAAGCCCCAGCCAACAGCGAGTTGCAGTAATCCAGACGGGAGATGACAAGTGGCCTGGATTAGGACCTGCGCCGCTTCCTGTGTGAGGCAGGGTCGTACTCTGCGAATGTTGTACGAGCATGAACCCTACAGGAAACGGGTCACCGCCTTGATGTGAGTTGAGAACGACAGGGTGTTGTCCAGGATCACGCCAAGGTTCTTAGCGCTCTGGGAGGAGGACACAATGGAGTTGTCAAACGCGTGATGGCGAGATCATGGAACGGGCAGTCCTTCCCCGGGAGGAAGAGCAGCTCCGTCTTGCCGAGGTTCAGCTTGAGGTGGTGATCCGTCATCCACACTGATATGTCTGCCCAGACATGCAGAGATGCGATTCGCCCACTGGTTATCAGAGGGGGGAAAGGAGAAGATTAATTGTGTGTCGTCTGCATAGCAATGATAGGAGAGGCCATGTGAGGATATGACAGAGCCAAGTGACTTGGTGTATAGCGAGAATAGGAGAGGGCCTAGACAGAGCCCTGGGGGACACCAGTGGTGGAGAGCACGTGGTGCGGAGACAGATTCTCGCCACGCACCCTGGTAGGAGCGACCTGTCAGGTAGAGACGCATCCAAGCGTGGGCCGCGCCGGAGATGCCCAGCTCGGAGAGGGTGGAGAGGAGGATTCTGATGGTTCACAGTTATCAAAGGCAGCCGATAGGTCTAGAAGGATGAAGAAGAAAGGTAGAGAGTTAGCTTTAGCAGTGCGGAGCGCCTCCGTGACACAGAGAAGAGCAGTCTCAGTTGAATGACTAGTCTTGAAACCTGACTGATTTGGATCAAGAAGGTAATCTCTGAGAGAGATAGCAAGGAAGAGCTGGCCAAGGACGGCACGTTCAAGAGTTTTTGGAGAGAAAAGAAAGAAGGGATACTGTCTGTAGTTGTTGACATCGGAGGAATCGAGTGTAGGTTTTTTCAGAGGGGGGCAACCTTCGCTTCTTGAAGACGGAATGGGACGTAGCCAGCGGTCAAGGATGATTGATGAGCGAGGTGAGTAAGGGAGAAGGTCTCCGGAAATGGTCTGGAGAAGAGAGGAGGGGATAGGGTAAGCGGGCAGGTTGTTGGGCGGCGGCCGTCACAAGACGCGAGATTTAATCTGGAGAGAGAGGGGAGAAAGAGGTCAAAGCACAGGGTAGGGCAGTGTGAGCAGAACCAGCGGTGTCGTTTGACTTAGCAACGAGGAACGGATGTCGTCGACCTTCTTTTCAAAATGGTGACAGTCATCCGCAGAGAGGGAGGAGGGGGGAGGAGGGGGAGGAGGATTCAGGAAGGGAGGAGAAGGTGCAAGAGCTTCCTAAGGGTTAGAGGCAGAATGTTTTGGAATTTAGAGTGGTAGAAATGTGCTTTAGCAGCAGAGACAGAAGAGGAGAATGTAGAGAGGAGGAGTGAAAGGATGCCAGGATCCGCAGGGAGGCGAGTTTTCATCCATTTCCGCTCGGCTGCCCGGAGCCCTGTTCTGTGAGCTCGCAGCTGAGTCGTCGAGCCACGGAGCAGGAGGGAGGACCGAGCGGCCCTGGAGGATAGGGGACATAGAGAGTCAAAGGATGCAGAAAAGGGAGAGAGAGGTTGAGGAGCAGAATCAGGAGATAGGTTGGAGAAGGTTTGAGCAGAGGGAAGAGATGATAGGATGGAAAGAGAGAGAGTTAGGGGGGAGAGAGAGCGAAGGTTGGGACGGCGCGATACCATCCGAGTAGGGCAGTGTGGGAAGTGTTAGATGAGAGCGAGAAAGGAAAAGGATACAAGGTAGTGGTCGAGACTTGGAGGGGAGTTGCAGTGAGATTAGTGGAAGAACAGCATCTAGTAAAGATGAGGTCAAGCGTATTGCCTGCCTTGTGAGTAGGGGGGAAGGTGAGAGGGTGGAGGTCAAAAGAGGAGAGGAGGTGGAAAGAAGGAGGCAGAGAGGAATGAGTCAAAGGTAGACGTGGGGAGGTTAAAGTCACCCAGAACTGTGAGAGGTGAGCCATCCTCAGGAAAGGAACTTATCAGGGCGTCAAGCTCATTGATGAACTCTCCAAGCGGAACCTGGAGGGCGATAATATGATAAGATGTTAAGCTTGAAAGGGCTGGGTAACTGTGACAGCATGGAATCCAAAGGAGGCGATAGACAGATGGGTCAGGGGAGAAAGAGAGAATGTCCACTTGGAGAGATGAGGATCCCAGTGCCACCGCCCCGCTGACCAGAAGCTCTCGGGTGTGCGAGAACACGTGGGCAGACGAGCGAGAGCAGTAGGAGTAGCAGTGTTGTCAGTGGAATCCATGTTTCCGTCAGTGCCAAGAAGTCGAGGACGGAGGGACGCATAGGCTGAGATGAACTCTCGCCTTGTTGGCCGCAGATCGGCAGTTCCAGAGGCTGCCGGAGACCTGGAACTCCACGTGGGTCGTGCGCGCTGGAACCACCAGGTTAGAATGGCAGCGGCCACGCGGTGGAAGCGTTTGTAATGGTCTGTGCAGAGAGGAGAGAAGAGGATAGACAGACACATAGTTGACAGGCTACAGAAGAGGCTACGCTAATGCAAAGGAGATTAGAATGACAAGTGGACTACACGTCTCGAATGTTCAGGAAGTTAAGCTTACGTTGCAAAAATAAAATAAAATCTATTGACTAAAATGATATAGTACTGCTGGAGTGAGTAGGCTGGCTAGCAGTGCTGCGTTGTGACTTTGTTTGAACGTGTAGCTGGCTAGGTAACCTCGTAACAAGTCACGGCTTGTGACTGAGTGAGGTTGCTATGGCAATGCACAAAATACCCTGTGAGGTTCTATGGCAATGCACAAAAGACCCTGTGAGGTTGCGAGGAGGGAGACGAGAGGAGCAAAGCTTTGTATGATGGTAGTTGAAGGAAGGATATTCATCTGACTGTGATTTATATAGACACTAGATGACCAACATGGACTCACTCTTTTCAAGTCATTAGCCCGGTGGGCGGTGCTATTCCTCACAGTGGGCGGTGCTATACGTCACAGTGGGCGGTGCTATATGTCACAGTGGGCGGTGCCTATACGTCACAGTGGGCGGTGCTATACATCACAGTTGGCGGTGTTATACGTCACAGTGGGCAGTGCTGTCACGTCAGTGGGCGTGCTTATACGTCACAGTGGGCGGTGCCTATACGTCACAGTGGGCGGTGCTATACGTCACAGTTAGCGGTGCTGTACGTCACAGTGGGCGGCTATACGTCACAGTGGACGGTGCTGTACGTCACAGTGGGCGTGCTTTACCTCACAGTGGGCGGTGCTTTACATCACAGTGGGCGGCGCTAAACGTCACAGTGGGCGGTGCTGTATGTCACAGTGGGCATTGCTAAACGTCACAGTGGGCGGGCTAACGTCACAGTGTGCGGTGCTGTTCGCTTACATTGGGCGGTGCTATACGTCACAGTGTGCGGTGCTGTTCGTTACAATGGGCGGTGCTATACGTCACAGTGGGCGATGCTGTTCGTTACAGTGGCGGTGCTATATGTCACAGTGGGCGGTGCTAAATGTCACAGTGGGCGGTGCTATACGTCACAGTGGGCGGTGCTATACGTCCACAGTGTGCGGTGCTAAACTTCACAGTGGGCATGCTAAACTTCACAGTGGGCGGTGCTAAACTTCACAAGGTGGCGGTGCTAAACTTCACAGTGGCGGTGCTGTTCTTTACAGTGGGTGTTGTGCTATACATCACAGTGGGCGGTGCTATACGTCACAGTGGGCGGTGCTGTTGTACTGTGGGGGTGCTATATGTCCACAGTGGGCGGTGCTAAAATGTCACAGTGGGCGGTGCTATACGTCACAGTGGGCGTGCTATACGTCACAGTGGGCGGTTGATAAACTTCACAGTGGGCATGCTAATTCACAGTGGGCGGTGCTAAACTCACAGTGGGCGGTTGCTAAACTTCACAGGGGGCGGTGCTAACTTCACAGTGGGCGGTGCTATACGTCCAGTGGGCGGTGCTATACGTCACAGTGGCGGTGCTAAACTTCACACTGGGGCGGTGCTAAACTTCAACAGTGGGCGGTGCTAAACTTACAGTGGGCGGTGCTATACGTCACAGTGGGCGGTGCTAACTTCACAGTGGCGGTGCTAAACTTCACAGTGGGCGGTGCTATACGTCACAGTGGGCGTGCTATACATCACAGTGGGCGGTGCACAGGCACACAGTATATCTAAGTGTTCTTAATGTTTTGTCACTCAGTGTATTGCTCCATTTCATATACAGTGCATTAGAAAGCATTTAGACCTCTTGACTTTTTACACATTTTGTTACGTCACAACCTTATTCTAAAATTGATTAAATTGTGTTTTTTTTGTAATCAATCTGCAACAACCACCCATACACTCGTCAAATGCAGAAACAGGTTTTAACCTTCTCTAGGATTGGGGGCAGCAAATTCACTATTGGATAAATAGCGTGCCCAAATCAACTTCTTCTACTCATCCCAAAGAATATAAGATATGCATATTATTAGTAGATTTGGATAGAAAAACTCTGAGTTCTAAAACTGTTGAATCATCTCTGTAAGTATAACAGAACTTGGTGTAGCAGGCACTGTCTGTTCAATGAGATTTCTTGGAATAACTGGATTTCTTAATCACCTGTTTTCAGTTCCTACCGCTTCCACTGGATGTCACCACTCTTGGAAATAGGTTGAGTTATTCCTTTGTGCAATGAAGAAGTGAGGCCACCTGGAAAACAGTTGTAACGTCATGTGTACTGTTTGAGAGTTGCGCAAGACTAGAAAAGTAGCGTAGTTTGTTGATCTCCTTATTGAAAACAGATAGACCGTCTTCAATTGATCGATTCTTAACGTTTACAAATACCTTAAGTTGTATTACAAAGTAGTTTGAAATGTTTGGCAAAGTATAGAGGTTAATTTTTTGAGATATTTTGTAGTGACTTTGCGCAAATCTGGAAGCTGTTTTTTTCTGGATCAACCGCGCCAAATAAATGGACAATTTTGATAATATGGACGGAATTAATCGAACAAAAGGACCATTGTGATGTTTATGGACATATTGGAGTGCCAACAAAAGAATCTCGTCAAAGTAAGGCATGATTATATTTTTATTTCTGCGTTTTGTGTCGTGTGTCGTGTTTGTGTCGTGTTGAAATATACTACACTCTCTTTGTTTACTGTTGTGCTCTCTCAGATAATAGCATCTTATGCTTTCGCACGAAAAGCCTTTTTGAAATCTGACATGGTGGCTGGATTCACAACGAGTGTAGCTTTAATTTGGTATCTTACATGTGTGATTTAATGAAGTTTGATTTTATATTAATTTTTTGATTTGGCGCTCTACATTTTCCTGGCTATTGGCCAAGTGGGACGCTACCGTCCCACATATCCAGAGATTAAGATATCTTTGCAAAAAGACTGAATATAAAATTCTTTAAGTATTCAGACCCTTACTCATACTTTGTTGAAGCACCTTTGGCAGCGATTATAGCCTCGCACTCTTCTTGGGTATGACTTTACAAGCTTGGCACACCTGTATTTGGGGAGTTTCTCCCACATCTTCTCTGCAGATCCTCTCAAGCTCTGTCAGGTGGATGGGGAGCGTCGCCGCACAGCTATTTTCAGGTCCCCCAGAGATGATTGATCGGGTTCAAGTCCATGCATTGGATGAGCCCCACTAAAGGACATTCAGAGACTTGTCCTGTAGCCACTCCTGCATTGTCTTGGCTGAGTGCTTAGGGTCGTTGTCCTGTTGGAAGGTGAACCTCCGCCCCAGTCTGAGGTCCTGAGCGCTCTGGAGCAGCAATGATCTCTCTGTACTTTGCTTCGCTCATTTTTCCCTCGATCATGACTAGTCTCCCAGTCCCTGCTGCTGAAAACATCCCCACAGCATGATTCTGCCACCACCATGCTTCACCRTAGGGATGGTGCCAGGTTTCCTCCAAACGTGACGCTTGGCATTCAGGCCAAAGAGTTCAACCTTGGTTTCATCAGACCAGAGAATCTTGTTTCTCGTGGTCTGAGAGTCCTTAGGTGCCTTTTGGCAAACTCCAAGCAGGTTGTCATGTGCCTTTTACTGAGGAGTGGCTTCCGTCTGGCCACTCTACAATAAAGGCCTGATTGGTGGAGTGCCTCAGAGATGGTTTTCCTTCTGGTTTTCCTTCCTCCCATCTCCAMAGAAGAACTCTGGAGTTCTTGTCAGAGTGACCATCAGGTTCTTGGTCACCTTCCTGACCAAGGCCCTTCTCCCCCAATTGCTCAGTTTGGGGAACTTAAATGCTGCAGAAAAGGTTTGGTATCCCTCTCCAGAGCTGTGCCTCAACACAATCCTGTCTCGGAGCTCTACGGACAATTCCTTTGACCTCATACCTTGGTTTTTGCTCTGATATGAAATGTCAACTGTGGGACCTTCTATAGACAGGTGTGTGTCTTTCCAAATTAATTGACTTAACCGCAGGTGGACTCCAATCAAGTTGTAGAAACATCTCAAGGATGATCAATGGAAACAGGATGCACCTGACCTCAATTTCGAGTGTCATAGCAAAGGGTCTGAATACTTACGGAAATAAGGTATTTAAATGTTTAAAATGTTTRAAAAAAATCTAAAAACCTGTTTTTCTCTTTGTCATTATGGGRTATTGTGTGTAGATTGATGAGAAAAACAAAATAATGTAATCCATTTTAAGAATAAGGCTGTAACGTAACAAAATGTGGGAAAAGGGAAGTGGTCTGACTACTTTCCGAAGACACTGTATTCCCATACCATCTAATGTCTGACTTGGTGATCTGGAGGGCAGGTAATTGTTTTAAAAGCGTTATGAAATGTGAGAATTTGATAGTCCTTATCTCAGGTGATGAGAACCTTACCGCGATGATGCGGCACAATATGATTTCTTGATTTGACGGACCATTTAAAAGTTAAATCAGATATTCAACTATCACCTAACTGACAGGAGTTTCATGAGTTTCATTTTTGGAGTGGATTATCCCTTTCAGGATAACCCAATTAGAACAAAATAGAACCTGTGTTGACAGTAGAAGCCTGAATCAGAGGTGTGTTTCAGCTCCTCTGTCACAGCCGAGGGAAGTGTGC
>NC_036858.1:2786884-2790810 GCF_002910315.2 Salvelinus sp. IW2-2015 | reverse complement strand
TATGATTGATATTTGTAAATTATACCGCATCAAACGTTATGTGTTTTCTTTAGTCCATGTTAGCCTAAATATTCAGCATATACCCTCTAGTCTTTTGTTGCATGTATCTAAATCACCTCTATTGCGATTGCTTAGTTATCCTGAACCCAACTTAATTTACAGTTTTAAAGTAAACAACTCTGATTTACTAAATGGTTGATTTTTCCTTAACTTGGCATCATTTTCAGTTTTAGATTTTTGCCTTACTTGTCTCTTTCGACATGTTAAAGGTGTACATGAATTAAAAATTTAAACAGCCCTCATACATAGCTTTATCGAAAGTTAGTGTGTAAAACAACTGCAAATATGCTCGAACAGTGTAATTCCATAATACACACTTGTTCTCATTCCACTTGTATATATTGATACAAAGTAATTCTGTATTTATTATGGACTCCCCATTAGGTTTCCTGGCAAGGCAACAGCTACCTCTTCCGTTGGGTTTACCACTATGGATCCTCTTCAATTTAGAGCTTTCGCTTGCCAAGGGGAGACCGGCTACTCTTCCTGGGGTTTATTATGGATCGCCCATTTAGTCTCCTGCAAGTAAGGGCAGGGAGCGTGCCAGCATGCCTGAAACGTCCTGAATTACAGGTATAATAATGATGGATAATGAATTAACAGGTACAAATGATCGGTTATGCACTAACAAGTACAAATGATCGGGTTGGAACTAACAGTAAATACAAACGATGGGTTTAGGAACTAACAGGTACAAACGCATGAGCGTTATGAACTAACAGGTTAAACGATGAGGTTTGCAACTAACAGGTTTATTTCAGGGAACGTATGGGTTTTAGACCTGAACTGGTAACGAGGATATAAACTACGATATCGGTTTATCATGACTAAAGGTATATACACGATGGTTTATGAACTACGAGCAGGTATAAACGATGGGTTATGAATTAACAGGTATAAAATGATGGGTTATGAATTAACAGGTATAAATGATGGGTTATGAATTAACAGGTATAATGATGGGTTGTAATTAACAGGTATAAAATGATGGTTATGAATTACAGGTATAACTGATGGTTATGAATAACAGGTATAACTGATGGGTTTATGAATTAACAGGTATAACTGATGGGTTATGAATTCACAGGTATAAATGATGGGTTACAATATATAAATGATAGGTTATGAATTAACATGTATAAATGATGGGTTATTAAAACCTGTCTAGGACTAGCGGAACACTCGCACAGCCAATGAAATTGCAGGGCGCCAAATTCAATCAACAGAATATCATAATTCAAATTTCTCAAACATACAAGTATTAGACACCATTTTAAAGATAACAATTCTCGTTAATCCACCCACAGGTCCGATTCTCAAAAAATATTTTCGGCGAAAGGCAGAACATATCATTATGTTACGGACAGCAACTAGTCACCAGAAAAGCAAACCAGCGATTTTCCAACCAAAGAGAGGAGTCCACAAAAAGCACGAATATTGATGAAAATTAATCACTAACCTTTGATATTCTTCATCAGATGACACTCCCGGGACAACATGTTACACAATACATGTATGTTTGTTTCGATCAAGTTCATATTTTATATCACAAAACCTCAGTTTATATTTGGCTTTGCTCCAAAACATCCTGTGAATTTGCACAGACCACATCAATTTATCAGAAATACTCAAATAAACATTGATACAAGATACAAGTGTTATTCACACCGATTTAAAAGATATACTTCTCTTAATGCAACCGCTGTGTCAGAATCTCAAAAAAGCTTTACGGAAAAGCAAACCATGCAATAATTCAAAGACATACACAAACCCAAAAAGATAGATTCTGCATGTTGGAGTCAACATAAGTCAGAAATAGAATTATAAATATTCACTTTACCTTTGATGATCTTCATCAGAATGCACTCCCAGGAATCCCAGTTCCACAATAAGATGTTGATTTGTTCCATAAAGTCCATCATTTATGTCCAAATTACTCCTTTTGGTTCGCGCGTTCAGTTACACAATCTAAACTCTCGCTGGCAGGTCCAGCAAAAGTTCAGGCGCAAAGTCATATTACAGTCCTTAGAACATCGTCAAACTAAGTATAGAATCAATCTTTCGATGTTTTTATCATAAATCTTCAAATAATGTTCCAACCGGAGATCCTTTGGTCTTCAGAAAAGCAATGGAATAGAGCTCGCTCCTACGTGAACGAGCGTCATGAGCTCAAGGCATTCTGGCAGACCTCTGACTCATTCGGCCCCACTTACAGTAGAAAGCATCAAACAAGTCTAAAGACTGTTGACATCTAGTGGAAGCCTTAGGAAGTGCAAAAATGACCCCATAGAACACTGTGTATTCGATAGGCAATAGTTGCAAAACCTACAAACCTCAAGATTTCCCCATTTCCTGGTTTGATTTTTCTCAGGTTTTCGCCTGCCAAATGAGTTCTGTTATAATCCACAGACATTCATTCAAACAGTTTCAGAAACTTCAGAGTGTTTTCTATCAAATCTACCAATAATATGCATATATTAGCAACTGGGACTGATTAGCAGGCAGTTTACTCTGGGCACACTTTTCATCCAAACGTGAAAATGCTGCCCCCTATCGATAACAAGTCACATTTCAATACATTCAGGATTTCTTAAGGTCCATGTGCAATGTATATGGTTACCTCACTCTCTCCCTCCATCTCTTCTTTAACAAGCAGCCATGTTGTTGTCGTTCCGCTAGGGACCTGTTTTCAGCATATGGTTACCTCTCTCTCTCCAGTCAATAAACAGTTATCCCTCTACACCCTCTACACATGTACTGCACTGGAATTATCCCTCTACACACGTACTGCACTGGAATTATCCCTCACAACATGTACTGCACTGGAATTATCCCTCTACAACCTTTACACATGTACTGCACTGGAATTATCCTTCTACATCCTTTACACAGGTACTGCAGTGGAATTATCCCTCTACACCCTTTATACATGTACTGCACTGGAATTATCCCTCTACACATGTACTGCACTGAAATTATCCCTCTACACATGTACTGCACTGGAATTATCCATCCACATGTACTGCACTGGAATTATCCAATTGGCTGGCAGAAACGTGCTGTTTTTTTATTGGGCCATCAACGCTGGCTCAGTGACTTTTTTGATTGGTTACATTTCAGTCACATGTGCATAGGGGAGAGGTGGTGTCTGATGTCTGCAGGTCAATGCAACTGAGAATAATTACAAGGATCATATTTCTATGTGAATATCAGCAGGGGGAATGATTGTGAAATATTTAGTTCATTTCATGAGAGCAACATGATAATTAATGATTTCTGAACAACCATTTTTTATTTAATGTCTATTAAGAGTATCTTATCAACTTTATTTCACTTGGTGATGTTTCATTATAGAGAACATAACATGACAATACATGACATCTAAGTAGCTGAATATGATTATGGACTAACAGTCTAACAGTTTGAAGGACACAATTCATGTTATTCTGGTTAAAACTTCTTAAGGCTAGGGGGCAGTATTTTTGTTTTTGGCTAAAAAACGTACCCATTTGAAACTGCCTATTTCTCAGCCCCCGAAACTAGAATATGCATATAATTGTCAGAATAGGATAGAAAACACTCTAAAGTTTCCAAAACTGTCTTAATATTGTCTGTGAGTTTAACAGAACTGATATTGCAGGCGAAAACCAGAGGAAAATCCAATCAGGAAGTGCCTCTTTTTTGAAACATCTCTGTTCTTATGCATGCCTAACGTGCATTTAAAGGGATATCAACCAGATTCATTTTTCTATGGCTTCCCTAAGGTGTCAGTCATTGGACAAAGTTTCAGGCATTTATTTTGAAAAATGAGCGTGAAAGATCACATTGTGTAAGTGGATAGGTGGGGGCTCTCAGAGTGAGTTGTG
>NC_036858.1:2782603-2785653 GCF_002910315.2 Salvelinus sp. IW2-2015 | reverse complement strand
TTTCTAAACGTACATACCATGCACTATATTGACATACTGAAGAGTAAGAATTTTATTATATATATAAAAAGTTTTTATTACAAACAATTCCATTCCTACAAAACAAAACCCATCAATATTCCAAACCAAACAAACTCAAATATAGGCATTTTTAAATTCAAAACGAAACAAAAACCCAATAACAAAAAACTCAGGGGAGCATCTTCCCTCCCCTTCATGCATACAAACTACATCTCTAAAGCCCTACCTTCCCCTATCTCCAGTCCCCAATCTATCCCCTTAAATCATCCAAATTAACCTCAGCCCTAAACCTCCCTTCCACCTCTCCCGGGCAGCATGCTGCCCCCACTTCCTCTCCTCCCTCCCCCTGAAATTTCCTTCCACCCTCCTCACTATCCCCTCCACCCCCCAATCTCTCCCTGTCTTTACCATGTCCTGCCTGGCTTCCCACAGCCCCCGTTTAAAGAGGCTTATGAGAAGTCAGAGCAGAAACCTGTCCCTGACCGTCCCCTTCGCTCTCCCTACACCTCTCTCTACCCGAGCCCAAGTTAAAACAAAATTCCCTTTCACCCACCTAACAACAGCCGTGCCCATACTACTCCGGCAAAGGCACAGTCCCAAAAGGTGTCTCCACCCCGCCACAAGATGGTCTTAGTGTCACGTTCCTGACCTGTTTTTCCTTTTTCTTGTATTTATTTAGTTGGTCAGGGCGTGAGTTGGGGTGGGTTGTCTATGTGTTATTTTCTATGTTGGGTTAATGTGTTGCCTGATATGGTCCTCAATTAGAGGCAGGTGTTTGACGTTTCCTCTGATTGAGAACCATATTAAGGTAGGCTGTTCTCACTGTTTGTTTGTGGGTGATTGTCGCTGTGTCTGTGTTTTGTTGCACCACACGGTATGTCTCGTTCGTTCATTCGTTTTTCCTATTCGTGCGTTCTTCGTTTTTATGTAGTTCTCATGTTCAGGTCTGTTTAACGTCGTTTGTTGTTTTATAGTTTATTCAAGTGTATTTCGTGTCAGTGTTCGTTCGTCTGTTCAATTAAATTCTTTATGTCTACATACCTCGCTGCGTGTTGGTCCGATCCATGCTCCTCCTCGTCCGAGGAGGAGGAATATGACGAACGTTACACTTGGACAGGTAGGGGATCGCACCAAGCTATGCCTGTACATGATGAAACGTACCGGCAAGCACTTGTGGAGGCTCAACCAATTCAGGTCCTTGAGCTTGTTGTCCATACCTTACCTTAACTAAATCCCAGCACTCTAACACCCCGTCACACATGGACCGGAGGCCTTCAATCCCACGAAACAAACCAGTAAAGGCTTCAATGAAAGCCCATCCAGCACATCCCGATCTAATTTCCAGTACCGCCTACCGAAGAGGCAGACTGGTGACCTCACCTGCAGGAGCACCCCGTCGTGATCCGAAAATAAAACAGGCAACAGCTGCCTAGACAACTGACCCAAGGACCTAGACATAAAAATATAGTCAACCCCCCGGGAGTTGCACCAAGTGGAACCAGCCATTGTCGGAGTAGTGTGCAGGCCTCCATCAACCAAACCATGGCAAGCCATTAGCCCGGTGATGGCGCCTGCACTGCTATCCCCCCCTACCCCTAAATCTATATTAAAACCCCCCCTATCACCACTTGCCTATTTGTGGCGCACAGGGGCGCCAGACAGTCCACCATCTCCTTCCTGTCTGCCGCCACCTGTGGCCCGTACACCCCCACTAATCTATATCTGCAATCCCTTAAGGTGACATCCACCCCCAAAACCCTCCCCTGCATAACCACAAAAACCCTCAGCCTTTAGCCACACAAAATCCCTACACCCGATGAGTGCAACCCACCTATACCCCAAACCGACTCCCCTTTCCCACTCCCTCCTAAATCTGTTAACATCCCCTCCATCCCTCAGGTAAACCTCCTTTAAAAAACAAAAGTCAAAACCCACACCCTCTAAATAACTAAAAGCCGCCCTCTTAACAAAATCCCTTAAACGCTTACATTTAAATTAACAAAAGTTATAGTAGGCTCCATGAAAAAAATCTAATAAAATCAAAAACAACGATCACCCAACTACTAACCCCTGCCCCCCCAAAAAACAGGAGCCTCACTCAATGCTCCCCTGCTCCATCTCCACCGGCAGGGACACCGTCTCTCCTCCCGACGTCCCCCCGTCTTCCTCCATCTCACCAACCCAGGATGCAGGAAGGATGTTTGGCTCCCGAGTGCCCTTCATTCTGGGTTGACCACCAAACTCCTCCACTTCCCCAGCCCCGTATCTGGTTAGGTAGAGAGTAGGGAAGCCRGTGTCCCCAAACAGGAACTMCGACCCCCCCTCAGTTGAACAGCCCTGAGCCYTGCTTGGTGTATCAAGCTCCACCAGGAGTTGAGGGGCTGGGGAAGCCAGCGAGGACACAGTTTCTCCCGCCCCCATCACTCGCTTTAATGCTCCTTGTCCTTCCACGCAAAGCGAACCGTATTCGCTAGCCAATCCCAGGGACCGAACTATTTGAGAATTTCTTGCACAAGTCTCCACTCCCGCTCTTCTCCAAAAAAGGAAAAAGTGAAAAGAAACAGCAACAACGGCTGAAATCATACCCAGAAAATTTTTTTACTGCCTTACGCCTCCGGCCTTTCAGTCATAATGAAGGTTACGTCACGGTACCAAGCCACGTACCCGCTGAAATTACGCAACATTCAGAACAGGAAGAGAAGTCCTATAATCAGTGTGACAAGAGATACTAGTCAGGGTCTGATTAACTCAGAAAAAGTGGTCATGTAACAAATCATGGAATGACACATCAAATTGGGTGCTAGAACGTCACGGAGAGTGTGGAATGATGGTTTCCCACACCAGACTGAGCCCTGGGTAGTAGAAACACAGAGTGTGGGTAAGGACGATCATCCATCACAGACCTAAGTAGACGACAGCTGTAGAAGGCAATCACACGCGTGGGTGAGTAAGAACACAGAGTGAGTAGAATTGACCATCCAACACCAGTACTCTTATTATAACATCAAATACATATTTTATTTTCACAA
>NC_036858.1:2776217-2780078 GCF_002910315.2 Salvelinus sp. IW2-2015 | reverse complement strand
GTCCACCCCTCCCTCCCCATACCCACTTCCCTCTCGCTGTCTGTCGAGAACCCCTTCCTCTTCCCTCTCTTCTTTGGCCGATGGGGTAACAGGGACACCACCCTCCCTCCCCCGCAAGCTCCTCCACCATTCCCCCCATCTCTTCCACGAGGGCGCTCGACATTTCTGCTGTCCCCCACTCCCTCTCTCCCTCTCTCCTCCACTAGTCCTGCACCCGACTCCTTCTCCACCACCTCTTCTCCCATTCTGCCTCCTGGCTCCTCACTCCCTTGCTTCTTCCCTCTTTTCTCCTCTTCTCCTGTGCTTCTGCCTGCTCCGTGCTCTCTGTTCCCTCCCCTCTCCCCTGCCGCTCTTTGCTCCTCCTCCTTCCGTGAGGCCGTCCCTCTGGCCTGTGCTCTGTTCTTGGTCTGTGCTCCTCCCTTCTTCCCCCATCCCCCGCTCCTGCCTCCCCCAGCCCAGACAGTGTGACCTCTGACGAGCCGGGCATTCCTGCCACAGGTGTGCTGACGAGCCACACCCGTGCACGCCCTGAGCCTTGTCACAGTCCTTCGCCTCGTGCCTCCCAGATCACAAAATCTGCACTTTCTTGCTGCTGCACGAGGCTAGTATGTGGCCTTAGGCATACAACGCCTGCAAAACGGGGGCTGACGTGCATAAAACAATGTCCCCTGTCAGCCCCCAGAGAACATAGCCGGAGGATGAAGGTAGCGCCCAGTCCTTTGGTACTTCCTGAGGAGGGCCTGGAAGTCTTCTCCTCCCATTCCAAAAAACCCAGGGAGTCCTTGAGGTGCCTTGCTGAGGAGATGTCATCCATGTATCTCCCCAGAAAGGCCCTCACCTCCTCGTCCTTGACGTCACGGATTTAAATGTTCACAGTTACAATCCTGAAATTGTTTTTTGCCAAGCTGGTTACCTCGTAGTGGCACATCGGCCTCGCACCTCCCACTTCTCCTCACCTTTTTCAGGATCTCCGTTGCTTTTCTTCTGTGTGTAAAGCACATCATAAGTTCCTCCAACGGCGGTAACCTAGGAGGCAAACACATCCCTTAACTTGTCAGTTTAAGGATCAAGATATCCTTCCAAAAGTTTTCAGTACGCTCGATATGGCTCCATCCTCCTTGTCCTCTTCCACCAAAGCGAACCGTACTCTCTCCCCCTGTGTCTCAAATAGTCGCCTGTCCCTTTTAATAGCCGGGCAATGGCACACAATTACATTTTGGCTCTAAATTAAAGGAGCTACAATTATAATTTAATGACATGTTATAAAGAAAATGTCCATAATATCTGCATTAATAGTGGATTGATCGTGTTTCACAATATTCCTAAACAAAAAAAAAAATCTTGATCTTCTATTGTGTTGTTGACTGAACGTTTGTTTATGTGTAACTCTGTGTTGTTGGTTTTGTCGCACTGCTTTGCTTTATCTTGGCCAGGTCACAGTTGTAAATGAGAACTTGTTCTCAACTGGCCTACTTGTTAAATAAATAAAGGTGAAATAAATAAAAATACAAAAATGTAGAGGCAGTATGGACCTAGTCTGTTCATTATATACATCTACATGATGTATTGTTACAACGTGTAGGAGCAGTATAGACCTAGTCTGTTCATTATATACATCTACATGATGTATTGTTACACCATGTAGGAGCAGTATAGACCTAGTCTGTTCATTATATACATCTACATGATGTATTGTTACACCATGTAGGAGCAGTATAGACCTACAGTAGCTAGCTACTTATTTAGATTTAGTTTGACTGAATGAAACTGCCTTAAATGTGCTGTAGTAAACATTTTTTATTCGCACTAATCAATCAACACATTCCTGTCTTTGTATGTCTCAATATATTAGTATTATTTAATTAAATTCATTTAAAAGAATCTTTGTCTGAAAATAAAATATGATCCTCAACTGCGTTTTCGTGAAAGAGGAGAAGGAAGAAGAGGATGTCACAGTAAAACAAGAAGTAGAGGGTGAGGCTGTTACAGTGAAAGAAGAAGAGAAAGACGCGTTAAGAGTGAAAGAGGAGGATGCGGTTTTTGGAGTGAAGAATGAAGGGGAGATTACTGTCACATCCAAAAAGGAGGAGGAAGAAGAGGAGGAAACTGGATATCTGGGCCCGGTTTCCCAAACGCATCTTAAGGCATCCAATGGTTCTAACACTGAACATAGCCGTAAGATGGTTTTGAGAAACCGGGCCCTGATTAACACTAGTAAGTACTGTCTTAAAAACAGAGGCACACACTCTGCAGTTGTTGGACTGATGTTTGGTGTTAAAGGGAAAATCTGCAATGCTACATCCATTTTTTTACTTTTAAATTATTTATTTATAGTCATTGATTTTTGAAGAATATAACACATGCCTCATGAGCTTAGTTCAACTGTTGTACCCCATCAGAACCCCTAATAATACAAGGACTGGCCATCCATGAGGTCAAAATTATAGTTTAATTTTCGAGGCTATATAGTATATTCTAGAATTCATCCATAATGTCATAATGATAGTTTAACCAGGTTTCTAGGATATATAGTATATTCTAGAATTCATCCATGATGTCATAATGATAGTTTAACCAGGTTTCTAGGCTATATAGTATATTCTAGAATTCATCCATGATGTCATAATGATAGTTTAACCAGGTTTCTAGGCTATATAGTATATTCTAGAATTGCCAGTGTAGATTTCCTGTGTAGGTCAAATTGTTATAGCTGTTGATAAGTAATTGTATAATATTCAGCCAGTTTATTTGCATGCCATTGCATCAATATAGTCTAACCAGAAGAGAAAAGACTCTAACCGATCCACCTCCTCCTGCTGGCGTTTATAAAATCTGACGTTGCTGGTAATAGGCTACACAAGCAGTCGGCAACCTACATTTGGAGTGCAAATTTATCTTACCATTTCTACTGATCTGGTGCCAGTTATGATTTTCATATGCACATTTTCGTGGAACAGTTTCATTTAATTTATAATAGTATCTCAAAATCATTGTCTGTGATTAATCTACATTCTATCTAAATCTAAATTTAAATTAAAAGTAACTGTTATTGCCATTGCCAACTATGTAAACAAATAGCCTATATAAAGCCAACAAATAAAAACATTGCAAATAAATATCCTATAAATCACATGGCCTGTCTACAACGAACTTGAAACATTGTATAAAATATTCTGGGCTCTCAGTTTCCTGTGCCAGTGAGTTCGGGACAGACACAGCTGTAGGCTATTTGTGAAAGGGATAAGAAGTAATCAGGTATTTTATGACATTTCCACTGGATCAGAGCAATACATTTTTCCCTTTCATGCCGAGGGGTTATCGAAAGGGCGAGAGCTGGAAATATTTTTCAAATACTTTGAGGAACTATTGTCATTTGCAATTGATTTTGATTAGACTTTGTTTACTTGCTGTTTGAGGTGAAGAGAAATTTGCTTCGAGAAGCTCCACAGCTCATTAGTGGTGGTGCGTTAAGACAATCAGAAATACTATCAGACATCTCCAAATGGGCACATTTATAGGCCTACATTTTGCGCGCAGGCCAGTAGACTAGTCCTACTTTCTATATGCGTAATTAGATGTGGGTCCTTACTAACATTGACAGAAGTGTTTCAAACGAAAGACAATGAATAAATTGACAAACTGACTAATCTGCGGGTCAGTCTTGCTAGGGTTCATTTGTATCGTTCGTCGCATGGGAATGATTGTATTTCCCCATAATATGTTGAGTAAGTAGAGGGAATATTAGTTATAGTCATAACTGTAACTTGTCCATATATAGTAACTTAAATACTTGGTCCTTTTTTCTTTTGTCCTCATCCTTTTTTTTTTTTTTCTCCTTTTTTTTTTTTTTTTATTTTCCCG
>NC_036858.1:2766810-2768357 GCF_002910315.2 Salvelinus sp. IW2-2015 | reverse complement strand
TACCCTTCCCCAATCTGTGGCCTCGACAACAATCCTGTCTCGGACTCTACGGATAATTCCTTCGACCTCATGACTTGGTTTTTGTTCTGACATGCACTGTCAACTGTGGGACCTTATATAGACAGGTGTGTGCCTTCCAAATCATGTCCAATCAATTGAATTTACCGCAGGTGGACTCCAATCAAGTTGTAGAAACATCTCAAGGATGATCAATGGAAACAGGATGCAGCTGAGCTCAATTTTGAGTCTCATAGCAAAGGGTCTGAATACTTATGTAAATAAGGTATTTCTGTTTTTCGCTTTGTCATTATGGGGTATTGTGTGTAGATTAATGAGGAACACAATATTATTTAATACATTTTAGAATAAAGCTGTAACGTAACAAAATGTGGGGAAAGTCAAGGGGTCTGAATTCTTTCTAAATGCTCTGAATATGCTGTTGGTTTACTGTTAGAATAAGTTGTATGACTACACCAATACTGTTAAATCAACGATGCATAGACCTAGAAAATGGATGGCCAACCTTGCTGCTTGAGATCTAGCTACTGGGTGTGCAGGTTTCTGTTCCAGCCCTGCACTAACACCTGCCATTGTGCTGATTATTTGGATTGGACACTATTCAACTATTCAGTCAAGAGAATAGTTACAGACCGACTGACTGTCTCCACACGATATCATGCAGGCTCAGTTAAAGGACGCGGCTGTATCGAGAATCTTGGAACTGAAAATTCAAAGGACTAAGCCTAAACCAGCAGAATGTCAACAAGAGTCATACAAAGTCAAACAGTTACTGCAAGAGTGGAACAGGCTCCATGTCTCACCAGATGGATTATTACAAAGTAAAACAGCCGAAAGGAAACAAGTTGTGGTACCAAGTCAGTATAGAACACTGATTTACAAGTACTTACACACTGAAATGGCCCATCTAGGAACAGAAAGAGTGTTGAACTTAGCACGAGAGTGCTTTTATTGGCCGCGCATGCAACATGACATTGAACACTTTATCACCAAAGTGTGTAAGTGTATCAAACAAAAGAAACCCAGTGTAATAACTAGGGCCCCAATGCAACATGTACGAGCTACAGCTCCTTTCCAGATGATTTCAATTGACTATGTGCATTTGGAGAAAAGCAGAGGGGGCTACGAGTACATTTTAGTTATTTTAGATAACTTTACAAAAATTGCACAAACCTACCCCACTAGAAATAAGTCAGGGAAAACTGCAGCAGAAAAGCTTTTTGATTATTTTTTCCCAAAGTTTGGCTCTGTGTCAAAAATCCATCATAATCATGGAAGAGAGTTTGAAAATCAGTTATTCAGAGCCTTGCAGAACTGTACGGGAATAGCCAATTCCAGAACCTCTCCATATCATCCACAGGGGAATCCGAGATTTAACCGTACACTGTTGTCAATGTTGCGCACACTAGATGAAGAGAAAAAGCCAACTGGGGTAATTATCTGAACAAGGTCATTCATGCATATAAGTGTACCACCAGTGATGCTACTGTGTTCTCACCGTATTTCCTGCTATTTGGAAGGGCTCCACT
>NC_036858.1:2738659-2764999 GCF_002910315.2 Salvelinus sp. IW2-2015 | reverse complement strand
CCACAACCCTGTGTTGGTGGGGATCGGCATTGCTAGCACCATAGGATCCATTCATTTATAATTGTTAATATGTGTTTATATAAAGTGATAGGAAAATTACATTGATAATGAAAGTCATTTAGATCAGTGTAATAGTTTTGTTACTAACAAGTACAGAAGCACAATCTACCAACGCACCGATGGCTTTCAAGAGCGCTAAACTACATGTTTGTTTCAGAATTCCTCAGGACCCCTGACAGGGAGTGCATAGGGGATTAGTGCCATCTTAGTGGATGGAAATTAAACACTATTATTCCAGATAATTATTTTATAAAAAGACTGAAAACCTAAATTACCTTTTAGAGATCAGAGAAACGGAAACCGAAACTCAATGTGTTGAAACAGGAAATATACTACAATTTGTGATGTGTTCAAGTAAACGAAGGACTTTTAATTAAAAGCTTTTTGCTCGATTTGGACCCCGTTTAATGCTTGATTTCATGGAGCTCCTGCCTGCGCATCCAATTATTCACGAAATTCCCAGCAAACCTGAAAGCGCCAGAAATAATCATCCGCGAGATTGTAAATATGTTGTGAGATTCGAGATTTGGAAGCAGACCCTTTCATCCAAACGATGTACAGTTATGAGTGACATACATTTTCCATGTGGGTGCCCAAGGAAATGATACTTTTTCGAACGCAATTTTGTATCTCTTTGTAATAACTGTATGTCTTCAATCATATTCGAATTGATCCGTCCCGAATGGGCAATTATCATCAATTAAACTTTTTATTCCCACATTGTTTTCAACCGTAATTTCATTGAATTACATGGAAACAACATTGATTCGCCAAGTGCGTTTATTGTGTCACAGTGAATTTATAATCTCTGCAGTCAATTTAATTATGTTTTCATATGTGCCATGATTCTGACATTTCACATATGATCCTCATAGGATTAGGCTACATAAATTACGGTGGTGCAGTAAATGTAATCTCAATTCAATTACGATGTGCATATACTGTACATATAACCATATATAGCTATTAAACCCATGTTCAGTGACTGGATTCTGTGACGGCAAGTGGCCTAATATGTTTGTGACGTTCCATGGAACCCACGGTATTGTTTAAAACTAGATTCTGATTGGCTTGCAGGTCATTCTACAGTGTTAAATTATAAACGGAAACGTTTGTGCTTTTATATCAGTGTTACAGGATTCACAATACCGAGCGTGTCTCAAACCCGTACCGCGCATTTATCTGCCTAAAGGTATTTTCACGCACGACTGGATAGGCCTTTTGGATACGCTTGTCCAAGGTAGGGATATGCGTCAAGCTATAGCCTACTTTTAATGTTTTAGGTCCGAACTCAAGTTACTCCAGTCAAGTGATTAATCGTAAAAGTGAGTTGTTTTGACTGAGCAGCCAATGGCCAATGCTGTTTTTGGACTATGAGACCTCGGCTATATCATATGATGAGCCAATAACATGCATAGATTATGCATTAAGCATTGCACAAGTCAGGTGTCTAGGTCAGAGTATAAAGTTGCTACTTCTGTCAACTCAAAGTTACTCAAGTCAAGTGATTAATCGTAAGAGTTAGTTGTTTTGACTGTCAAAACAAATAACTTGATGGAATATTCCAAATTACAATGGCAATTAGCATCACAATTCACAATATTACTTGTAGATTTCAATATTCATCCAGGCCCAAGACATAAAGTCGGCCTGAAAGCTGTGTAGGCAATTCTTCCATTGCTGACCCATAGGATGGTAATCACATACATGATTGGCTTAATCTAGAATCATGGATACCTTTCATGTGAGTACTCACCACAGATTTTTTACTCACATTCTCATACACACTGCCACTTTCTGTACAATTGTTAAATGCTATCTTTGAAATGTCTAACAAATGTTGAATTGATCGTTTCATCAAGACCTTCTCATCACAAGTTGGAACTAGTGGTCAACATTGGACAATGCAGCCATAAATAACATGGACCAATATTTCATGGAGGTAAGCACTACACTTCTGATGGGTTTAAGATTGTATTACATTATCTAAAAGTGAGAAAGTAAACCCCAGCTGTTATTCTTTTCACAGGGACAATCCCCATTATGCCATGAATGTTTCATTGCCTGAACAACTATAGATATTTTTCCTCTAATTTGGCTCCCGTTCTCCCACAGTGAGCAAGACCTGCCAGCAGAGCTCACTGAGCAGGGGAGACATCCCGTCATCCTTGGCACCTGACAAAGTACACTTTTTTTCTTAAATAACACTATAGTAACATCTTCTGCACAAAGTTACATTCCTAATAAGATTGGTGTTAAGTGAGAAAGAATCTAAAGATGGTCCAATGGGCATGGTCTGAAGCCTCTCTCATCTCAGTATGTTGAACCGCCTGATTTCTTGCAGCCTGAGATTCAGATCCTGCTGAACGATGTTAAGCAGTCGATTAACCACATGCAGGGACGCTGAACACCATGCAGGGGCAGTGTATTGAGTTGCAGACTGCCATATCTAAGGTAGTGTCAGATGAGTCTCAGATACAGAGAATAAGGTATGATGGTATGGTGTAATGATTGAGATGGTGATTATAAAATGATGACTAGCGTACCCCACCTACGGGCGTAAATCATTGGATCTGATTAATTCAATTCAATGCAATTCAATCTTTTGAGGACTGCAACCATAGAAATAAATTTATTTACACTAATAATAAGCTTATTGTCAACTCCCGTCTATGCTTATCTTGCTCATGCTCACTGTTCAATGCTGACTGTTACCCTATGTGTGCAACTATTATTGATTTCTCACAGAAAAATATTTGGTTGCAAATGTACCTGGGGCCATGAAATAATTGTTAGGCTACTCATTTTGAATCCACCGAGTGGCAACTTGTGTGACCATAAAAGTCTGCTAAAATAATTTGGTTTACTGACCTGCCCTACATCATAGAAGGCCCTTCAAGTCGGAATAGAAATTCTGACATTTCTGACTCGCTAACTCGTTATGGAATGATGATTTCAAAGTTTCCCACTTGTGAAGTATCAGAATCAACCAGTAGGAAGCTCTACGCTAATTTCTTACATTATTTAACTCTGAGGTTCCAAGTTTCCGATGGCATGTGAATGCGTCAAAATTGCCATGGTAATTTGAATGTT
The DNA here is from genome assembly GCF_002910315.2 of Salvelinus sp. IW2-2015. Classification (NCBI taxonomy): domain Eukaryota; kingdom Metazoa; phylum Chordata; class Actinopteri; order Salmoniformes; family Salmonidae; genus Salvelinus; species Salvelinus sp. IW2-2015. Next base: position 2,761,846 of record NC_036858.1, on the reverse strand, counting down.
CAGTCAGTGAGCATTATGGGTAATTGCCTACATACTTACATCAATTCTGTAGTAACAGTGCATTCAAACACAATAAATGTGAAAATTAACAAAGATACAAAATATGCTAAAGTGAAGAAAATCAGCTCAAAATTTGTAGAGGAAAAGCCCCTGCAGCAGGGAGGCTTACGGTTAAATATATTGTAGATACATTAATATAATTTGTGTATTTACAGTAGTCACAAATGAAAGTATATGCTAGGGATTGATCTACCACTGAGTGAACAAAAACATTAAGAACACCTTCCTATTGAGTTGCCCCCCTCCCTTGGTGGTGGACCATTCTTGATACCCAACAGCCATTTGCAGTTCTTGACACAAGCCGGTGCCTGGCACCTACTTACCATACTCTGTTCAAAGGGACTTAAATCTTTGGTCTTGCCCATTCACCCTCTGAATGACACACATACACAATCCATGTCTCAATTGTCTAAAAATCATTCTTTAACCTGTCTCCTCCCTTCATCTACCACTGAGAGAGATTTAACAATTAACATCAATAAGGGATTATAGCTTTCACCTGATTAGTCTATGTCACGGAAACGAGAAGGTGTTCTAATGTTTAATACCACTAGTGTATGGTGTCAATGATGTTATAGATTCCAAGTGGTTGATTTTTTAGGAATGACTATATGCTCTATTTATACCTGCAGATCATCACAGCAGCCAAGTTCCGTGCAGAGGGAGAGATCCTCGAGCATCTGGCCTCATCCCGTCACAGAGGAGGAGGTATCCCCCAAAGCCAGTGTCTCTGCACAGACGGAGGGATCCTCCAAACAGCCAGGCCCTGCCACAGAGGAGGGGATTCTCTCAGCAGCTAGCATCACTGCACAGAGGGAGGAGATCTCGAGCATCAGGCCTCATCCGTCACAGAGGGAGCGATTTCTCTCTGCAGCTAGCATCGCTGCACAGAGGGAGGGATCCTCCAACAGCCAGTGTCCCTGCACAGAGGAGGGGAATCTCCAGCAGCTAGCATCACGCGCAGAGGGAGGAGGAATCCTCGAGCATCAAGGCTCATCCTCACAGAGGGAGGGGATTCTCAGCATCTTCTATCAGCTGTGCAGAAGAAGAAGATCCTCAGATCGGCCTCATCCCTGCACAAAGGAGAGTTGATCCTCCTGATGGCCAGTGTCACTGCGCAGAGGGAAGGAATCTGCAATGCCAGCGTTCCTCGCCACAGGGAGGGATTGTCCCAAGGCTATGACCCTGCGAGAGGGAGGGATCCTCCAAACAGCCAGTGTCCCTGCACAGAGGGAGGGGATCTCTCCCAGCAGCTAGCATCACTGCGACAGAGGGAGGGAGAGATCCTCCGAGCATCAGGCCTCATCCCTGAAGAGAGGAGGGACATCCTCCTCACAGCCCAGTGTCCCTGCACAAGGGAGGGATCTCAAACAGCAGTGGACCTGCACAGAGGCGAGGAGATCCTCGAGCATAGGCCTCATCCCTCCACAGAGGGAGGGTTCCTCACGTGCATCAGTGTCTCAAACCCGTCACAGAGGGAGGGGTTCTTCCAGCATCCTATCACTGCGCAGAAGAAGAAGATCCTCAGAGCATCAGGCCTCATCCTGCACAAAAGGAGTTGATCCTCCTGATGGCCAGTGTCACTGCGCAGAGGAAGGGAATCGTCCAAGGCCAGCGTCCTGCGCACAGGGAGGGGATTGTCCCAAAGGCATAGGTCCCTGCTAAAGGAGAGGAGATCCTCCAAGCATCAAGTCCTCATCCGTCACAGAGGGAGGGATTCTCTCGCAGGCAGCATCGCCTGCACAGAGGGAGGGGATCCTCCAAACAGCCAGTGTCCCTGCACAGAGGAGAGGGAATTCTCCCCACAGCTAGCATCACTGCCAGAGGCGAGGGATCCTCAGACACGCTCATCCTGCACAGAGGAGGGGATTCTTCCCAGCATCTTCTATCACGTGCAGAAGAAGAAGATCCTCAGAGGCATCAGGCCTCATCCTGCACAAGGAGTTGATCCTCTGATGGCCAGTGTCACTGCGCAGAGGAGGAATCGTCCAAGGCCAGCGTCCTGCGCACAGGGAGGGATTGTCCCAAAGGCTAGTGTCCCTGCTGAGAGGGAGGGGATCCTCCAAACAGCCAGTGTCCCTGCACAGAGGAGGATTCTCCCAGCAGCTAGCATCACTGCGCAGAGGGAGGAGATCCTCCGAGCATCAGGCCTCATCCCTGAAGAGGGAGGCATCCTCCCACAGCAGTGTCCCTGCACAGAGGGAAGGGATCCTCCAAACAGCCAGTGTCCCTGCACAGAGGGAGGAGTATCCTCCGAGCATCAGGCCTCATCCCTGCACAGAGGGAGGGGTCTCCGTGCATCAGCTCATCCCGTCACAGAGGGAGGGATTCTTCCAGCATCTTCTATCACTGCGCAGAAGAAGAAAGATCCTCAGAGCATCAGGCCTCATCCCTGCACAAAAGGAGTTGATCCTCCTGATGGCCAGTGTCACTGCGCAGAGGAAGGGAATCGTCCGCAATTGCCAACAGGTCCCTGCTGCACAGGAGGGGATTTCCAAAGGCAGTGTCCCTGCTAAAGGGAGGGATCCTCCAGCACAGGCCTCATCCCTACACAAAAGGGAGGGGATCCTCCAAACAGCCAGTGTCCCTGCACAGAGGAGGGGATCCTCCAACACAGCCCAGATGTCCATGCACAGACGGGGGGGTTCTCCCAGGCCAGCTGCATCCTGCGCAGAGGGAGGAGATCCCGAGCATAGGCTATCCCTGCAAGAGAGGGAGGAGATCTTCCTCACACCAGCGTCCCTGTGAAGAATGGACAACAATCATCCACAACCACCTCCCATCATCCCCATGGTGGCACCACTGTGGAAATGGGATGGTGGAGCGTGTACTCCACCTGTGGATTTCTTTCCAAGAGAAGAGGTCACTTAAACCTTACCTAATTAGTAAAGAAATTACCATTGTTGTGTGTAGAATTAGCTGTTATAATTTAAATGTATGGCTCATGTGAGTGTATAGCTGTAATACTTTCATGCATTTTCTACATAAAACAGGTTTAGCTCCATTTTACTTTGACATTTTATTCATTTAGCAGACCTCTTATCCAGAGCGACTTACAGTAGTGAGTGTATACATTTTCATACTCCGATGAATCTCTCCATGGATTTCGCTTGAATGTTTTTGATATTAGCTGATAAATATGCTAGATTTTGCAGCGACAATTATGACATTTTGCATAGCAATATGCAATTGTTTTGTCCAATTTGTTGCAAAAATGCGCTGACAAGGGAAAAAACTGTGTTGACGTGTGGCTTGATTGAACCATATTATGCAGTAAATGTGTGGTGATTGGTTGAAATTTCGAGCCCTCATTTTGTACTGTGGTAATGGGTCAGTTCTATGCGATAATATTGTGATGTGACTATTTTATGCATAAATAGTTTGGTGATTGGTCAAATTTGCAAGCCCTCACATAATATGCAGGAAATTGTTGATTTTGCAACCAAAACAATGCGATGGCAGAGTCCTGGAGTAACCTCCCAGTAATCCCTGTGATTACTGGGAGGTTAAGATAGCAGGATGCATGTAGGTTAAGATTGGGTTGTAACAGAGTATCAGAGCGAGACATTTCTACCTGTCAGCTAGTAATTGTTCTGTGTGGTGACATGAGCAGAGTGGCCTGACTTCTCCCACTTATTACAGATGTCCGACTTAGATATGTTGAGCATCCTGCTATGATGTCCATCACCAAGCCGGAACACACCGAGGCCAACCCTCAGTGCCAGACTGGCAGCCGGCCGGTGGCTGAGCCCGAGACCCCTGCTGTGCACAATAACAGTGGAGGCTGGCTCAGCTGGGTCTTTGGGAGTGGAAGAGTTAATAGGAAGGAGATTCATCTACCTGAGGACAAAGACAGATCTGTAAGGAACTGGTTATTAACACTATATTCTATGTAGAGACAATTGAGTGGATAAAAAAAAAAAAATTGTGGCTTGCTTCACATTGCTAATATCTTCCTCCTCAGATTGTCTGGGATCCAACTCTGCACAGATGGGTTAACAAAACTGAGCCCAAGGCTGAGGTACACACTTAAATTCAATGAAATTAAAAACAGTGAACAACCATTGTATTTCAACTGTGATAATATTACTAACAATTTGGAAAATGTGTTGATGTGTTTTACAGAACAAGTGTGTACCACCACCTCCACCGATGGATGGATATCAGGGGAACACTGGCAATGTCCCCAAAGGAGTGAATCCTTACTCTATGAAAGCAGGTGAATATTGCTTTAGAATACATGTGGTTTAACCAAGACTGTGTCAGCCGATCATAGATGTCCCTGGTGGTCTCCTGCTAACASCTTTCCCACTACCAGCAGGTCTATGGGGCAGCAGATACCCTACAATGCATGACAACGATGGGACCAACTCAAAGCCTCCAAGCCATGGGCCTGGACTGCTTCCTAGACAGCTCTCTGGCTTGCTCCCTCCTTCACACTTTGACCTCATGGCACCAATGGTTGTGCCACCTGACACTCTACCCTACTGAGGTATGACTCTGGAAAATCCTTCCAAATTGTATCCATTCATCATTAACTGAGATTTTACTTTAACATAGCAAGTGGCTGAAGTAGCAAGGATGTTAAAACTATGTTTTATTTTTGTCCAACAGGCCATTTGCCCAGAGTGGATTTGCCATACATAGATTTTTTCAGCATTAAAAAACCTCAGCATTGTAAATGTATTAAAATATGATATTTTAATTAAATCTCTCCTTTGTGTCCTCATGTTCACATTCATTTGATGTGTTCTACCATCATTTACAATGCTTATTGCTTCTGCATTGCTTTACGTTACAGACAAGTAAATATTATACACATATTTTATTTTAGACATTACAAAAACATATTTTTGTGCATTTTGGATTTCCTACATTTACTTACTGTACAGACAAGTATATTTTATACATATATTTTTTTTAAACTACATTTTTTAATGTATTCCATAGACAGAAGTAAATATATTTAGATGCATTTTGAATTCCTAAATGTCAATATTTTAACTTTCTGTGTCACGTGTTTATGCCAATTTATGTACATCCTGTATATGTTACCCTTCCAATGAGCTTATCATATAAACTACAACGCGAAAAGTACGGTTTACTTCACTTTTAATCATGTCAGCACAGGTAACAGCCGTTTACAGTCTTTCTTTAGTTTTTCATTCTTACTCTTCCCAAATCATTTAAAACCTTTCAGTCATACCCATCCCGGATCCGGGATTTTTGTCATTAAAAACCCTGACTAGCATAGCGTAGCCTAGCGCCAGAGGGTAATCATAAAATATAATTTCATGAAATCACAAGTGCAATATTGCAAAACACAGCTTAGCCTTTTGTTAATCCATCTGTCGTCTCAGATTTTGGAATTATGCTTTCCAGCGAAAGCAATACTTGCATTTGTGTAAATGTATCGATCGCTCGACAAAACAATAAGAACAGTTAGCGCCAGGTAACTCGGTAACAAAAACCAGCAAAGCAATCAAATGAATCGTTTACCTTTGTTGATCTTCGGTTGGTTTCACTCACGAGACTCCCAGTTAGACAGCAAATGTTCCTTTTGTTCCATAAAGATACGTTTTATATCCAAATACCTCCGTTTGTTTGATGCGTCATGACCAGGAATCCACCGGAAAAAGCGTTCGCGACAACGGCGGAAAAAATTCCAAATTATATCCATAATGTCCACATAAACATGTCAAACGTTGTTTTTGATCCAACTTCATTGTGTTTTTCACATATCTATTCGATAATAAATCAACCGGGACAGTTGGCTTTTCACTAGGAGCGAGAGAGACAATGGCTACCTTTCAGATTTGCGAAAAAATCACCCGGAGAGCCCCCACCTGTCCACTTACCCAATGTGCTCTTGCAGGCTCATCCTTCAAAATAAAGGCCTGAAACTACGTCTAAAGGCTGTTGACACCTTAGGGAAGACATAGAAAAAGAGGTCTTATTGATGTGACTTCACATATACGATAGGAAGGCATTGGAACACAGAGCTCTCAAAATGAGTGCCACTTCCTGCTTGAAATTTTCTCAGGTTTTCACCTGCAATAAAAGTTCTGTTTAACTCACAGACAAAATTCTTACAGTTTTGGAAACTTCAGAGTGTTTTCTATCCTAATCTGACTATTATATGCATATTCTAGTTTCGGGGGCTGAGAAATAGGCAGTTTAAAATGGGTACGCATATTTTGCCATATGTTAAAATTGCGCCCCTATCAAGAAGAAGTTTTAAACTATATTTCTTTATTTCCCATGGGCTTCACCAGAGTACCCCCTAGTGGCTGGAATACAACTGTATTAAGCCCCTTACAACACCCCCCTTCAAAAACGAAATGTTTTCCCAGTTGCAGCCTAGTATCCAAACTGATATGCAATTTTTAGTTTTTTTTAAAACAGCGTTTATAATTTGCGATTCCTGGCTACTGTAGTGTTGTGGTTTCTTGCAAGTAACCTGCTGTTCCTGGCTGTGGTCAGCCATTTTGGGGCGAAGCTGCACCGGCACAGGCTCATTGCTATGGGCTGTTTCCTCATGGCTGTAGGATCCTTCCTCACAGGCCTGCCACACTTCTTCATAGGACGGTAAAACAACTGAAATACTGGTTAAACTTGTACTTGTAGAGATACTCCAATGRGGAGGATAGTTTCACTTTAGAAATAAAGAAATGTACCCAGTTGTTGATTCATCTCAGTTAACTTAGAACTAAAGTCTTGTGTAATTGGTCAGCTGCTTGATTATGTTTTGGGGSCATACATGTTAAGAGAAGGGATTAAGAGATGCTATAACTGTGATGTGGTAAAGTTGGACCCAGGTGCAGAGAAGAGACCAGAAGATGAAGCAGTGGRTCCAACCAGTGTCTCCACCCCTCAAGGGCCCACTTAACTGCCAAGAGCTCCCGGTTGCCTACATCGTAGTTGCCTTCTACTGGCGAGAACCACTTGGAGAGAAAGGCGCAAGGGTGCAGTTTCTTGTCCTCCTTGTTCCGCTGTGAAAGGACCGCATCAGCTCCGGTCTCCGAGGCGGTCCACCTCTACCACAAAGGGGCGAGTAGGATCAGGATGAACGAGGATGGGTCCGGAGGTGAAACGTCCCTTGAGCTCTATGAATGCCCTGTCAGCCTCGCGATTCCTGCAAAAACCTGCTTGAGTGAGGTGGGACAGGGCTGTATGTGTTCCGGAAGTGTTTTTGAAGAAGATCAGGATGTCGTCGAGGTAAACAAAGACGAACCGATTCAACAAATCCCTAAGAGTGTCATTGATCAATGCTTGAATGACTGCCGGTGAGTTCGATATTCCAAAGGTCATGACTAAATACTCAGTGACCACTAGGGGTGTTAAAGGGAGTTTTCCACTCCCTGATTCTCACCAGATTTTAAGCGTTGCGGAGGTCAAGTTTGGTGAAGAATTGGGCTCCTAGGGCCAACTCCAAGGCGGCGGACATCGGGTAGGGGGTAACGATTCTTGATCCTAATCCTTTTCAGCCCTCTGTAATCGATGCAAGGACTGAAGTTTGGGTCAGAGACAGAGAAACAAGGGATGCGTTTAGACTGGCAGCCCAATTATGATATTTTTCCACTAATTGGTCTTTTGACCAATATCATCAGATATTTTCGATCAGCTCTTTTTCAGAGCATATCTGATTGGTCAATAGACCAATTACTCAAAAAAATTACTGAATTGGGCTGTCTGTCTCAACAAAACCATAGAAACATGGACATGCTCCAACTGAAATGTTCCATCCTGTCAGTATTGATGTTGAATGGTATTAAATACACTTTTTTGTTCTCTCCCATCCCCTGTAGGTTTGTTGAACATGAGTGYAAATGAAACTCCAGCACACTGGTAGCACTATAGACGTGTGAGTATAACTTTTCCAGGTGAGTTGAACCTGCCTGTGGGTGCGGTAGGGATATTCCTGGGAGGTCTACTGATGAAGAGGTATAAGCTTGGCGTTGTGTCTGGAGCCCAGCTGTCTTTCGTCACCTCCTTCATGGCCTATGTCCTCCTCCCTCTGCGTCTGGCACTAAGTGTGACAACGTTCAGGTGGCAGGTCTGACCGTGTCCTACAACGAGGGGGGGGGGGGGGGGGCGTCCATGTTTGTGTCCGTACTCTGAGGTATGTTTTGAATATGAATGAGCAGCAGTGTTGTGATGTGTCCTATCCTGTCCTTGCAGAGTGATCTTGCTTGGTCTCATCACGTCTCAGTGGCTCCTCCTTAGGAGGGAGGGGGACACCACCACGGGACAGCCCCCACACTCATCGCTAGAGATCGAACTTCAGACTCCCTCCAAAACCACTGAACCCCTRAACACACCGAAAGAGATTAAGGTGCACACCCTTAGAGGGAGCCGGAACAGGATAACTCCCTCCAAACTCACAAAGACACAGAGGAGGAGGAACTATCCAACACCCAGGGAGAGAGAACGAGTGACCTCAGTCGAACACAGTCAGAAAGAGGAGGTGGAAGAGGCGTTAGATAGAGGAGGAGGTTACCCCAGAGGCCATTCCTCCTGTTCATTTGAGCAAGAAAGAACAGAAGGCTTCTGATCAGCCAAATGGCAGGCAGAGGGAGAGGTCATAGTGATTCACACCCACAGAGAGAAAGACAACCCAAACAACCTCTTGGTTGAGATGAACCACACAGAGGTAGAGGCAGAGGGCCTTCAGGGCTAGCCAGTCAGCCAGCCTGCTCTGATCCTCAAGTCAATTGTATTTAAATTCATGTTCATTAAAGATTTTTATTCCAGAATTGAAAAGTCCCATTTACTTAATGATCATTTTTCACTGTCTTCAACCCTCAAGAACCAGGGTGAGTCTGGGTCACCCTTTTACTGGGCAAACACAACTTGCATATGGTCATAGACTAGGCCAAAACGTTAATCTTTTAACTTTGCCTGAATAAAACAATGCTTTTTTTTAATAGTGAGCAAGAGTTGCGCTTTTTCCTTTTCTATGATGACTCAAATTTTTGGTTGCACCTCAACTCAACGTTGGATGAGCGCCCTCCGTTTTTTTGTTGTCAAATAATACATTTTTTGTTGTCAAATAATACATTTTTTGTCAAATAATACATTTTTAAATGTACAATGTAAATAATTAAAAGCATTAAAATTGGAATGCTTCCCACTTATTTAAACAACCTAATCCACACTTGCAAAGTGAAAGTTTATAGAAAAGTTCTGAAATGAAGTAGTAAACAGAAGAAAAGCAGAATTGAATCCAATCATAATGCAAATAATTTAATGGTCTATGGTTCAATCCCATTTCTGAAGGTCTGATGAATAATTAATATTGTTCCTCCTCTTCCTTGTGGCAGGCGCAGCAGCACACTGCCCTCCAAAGCCTACAACAAAATCGCCAGACTGCCCCTTTCCTAGCTCTGCATGGAACATCCAGTGTCACGTCCTTGTTGACGTGTGGGGTGACATCCGGGATGACCACATCCTCTGGAAAGGGAAAAAAGAGGAACAGAATGTAAACAAATGCAAACCGTAGGTTCTAAACACTGGCCAGTTAAAAGGTTCTGCTAAGATGTCATGACAAACGGCACCTGTCAGAGTGCTCTCTAAGTGTTACTCACCTGCTTGGATGTCAGCTGGCAGAGTGGCGAAGACGGCCATCGTGAGAGTCCTTTCTTCAGGTGTGACGTCCACAACCTCCAAGAGGGAAGAGATGGGCTCTGCCTCTGTGTAAGTGGTGATGTCCACAACATTCAGGTGGGAAGAAGCCTGGTCTGCCACTGTGTTAGGGGTGATGTCTTGAACCTCCAGGTGGGAATATGCCGGGTCTGCCTCTATGTTCGGGGTGATGTCCACAACCTCCAGGTGGGAGGAAGCCGGGTCTGCCTCTGTGTTAGTGGTGATGTCCAAAACCTCCAGGGTGGAAGAAGGCCTGGTCGCCTCTATGTTAGGGGTGATGTCCACAACCTCCAGGTGGAAAAGCCGGGTCTGCTTCTGTGTAGGGGTGGTGATCCACAACCTCCAGGTGGGAAGAAGCCTGGTCTGCCTGTGTTAGGGGTGATGTCCACAACCTCCAGGTGAGAGAAGCCGGTCTGCTCTGTGTTAGGTGATGTCCACAACCTCCAGTGGAGAAGCCGGGTCTCTGTGTTATGGGTGACAAAACAATCCTGATGAGCTCTACTACTACAAGGCACCAGATGTCATCACAACAGGCATCTGTCAGAGTGCCTCTATCATTGCTACTCACCTGCTTGATGTCACGCTGGTAGTGTGGTGGAACGGCCACCGCGAGGACAGTGGGACTGTAGGTGGTGGCAGGGGGCTGGAAGCAGCTCTGCACCTCGTCCGCCACAAAGGCCAGCAAAAGAGCTGTGAGGTCAATTGTGGAGAAGACTGACTGATTCTCCCGAGATCGACCGCACAGAGTCAAAAAGCAGCAGCCCGGGAGAAAGGGATGTGTGACGTCGACGTGCTCCTTCGTAGCTCAGTGATATTTTTCTTTTTTATTTCACCATTATTTAACAGGTAGCAAGTTGAGAACCAAGTTCTTCATTACAACTGCGACCTGGGAAGATAAAGCAAAGCAGTTCGACACATACAACAACACAGTTACACATGAGTAAACAAACATACATTCATAATACAGTAGAAAACAAAGTATATATACAATGTGAGCAAATTAGGTGAGATAAAGGGAGGTAGGCAATAAATAGGCCATGGTGGCGAAGTTAATACAATATAGCAATTAAAAACACTGGAATGGTAGATTTGCAGTAGATGAATTGAAAAGTAGAAAATACTGGGCGCAAAGGAGCAAGATAAATAAAGAGATAAATCAGTAGGGGATGAGGTAGTTGTTTGGGCTATTTATAGATGGGCTATGTACAGGTGCAGTGATCTGTGAGCTGCTCTGACAGCTGGTGCTTAAATCTAGTGAGAGAGATAAGTGTTTCCAGTTTCAGAGATTCTTGTAGTTCGTTCCAGTCATTGGCAGCAGAGAACTGGAAGGAGAGGCGGCCAAAAGAGGAATTGGCTTTGGGGGTGACCAGTGAGATATACCTGCTGGAGCACGTGCTACGGGTGAGTGCTGCTATGGTGACCAGCGAGCTGAGATAAGGCGGGACCTTACCTAGCAGGGTCTTGCAGATGACCTGGAGCCAGTGGGTTTGTCGACGTGTATGAAGCGAGGGCCAGCCAACGAGAGCGTACAGGTCGCAGTGGTGGGTAGTATATGGGGCTTTGGTGACAAAACGGATGGCACTGTGATAGACTGCATCCAATTTGTTGAGTAGGGTGTTGGAGGCTATTTTGTAAATGACATCGCTGAAGTCGAGGATCGGTAAGATGGTCAGTTTTACGAGGGTATGTTTGGCAGCATGAGTGAAGGATGCTTTGTTGCGAAATAGGAAGCCAATTCTAGATTTAACTTTGGATTGGAGATGTTTGATGTGAGTCTGGAAAGAGAGTTTACAGTCTAACCAGACACCTAGGTATTTGTAGTTGTCCACATATTCTAAGTCAGAACCGTCCAGAGTAGTGTTGCTGGACGGGCGGGCAGGTGCAGGCAGCGATCGGTTGAAGAGCATGCATTTAGTTTTACTTGTATTTAAGAGCAGTTGGAGGCCACGGGAGGAGAGTTGTATGGCATTGAAGCTCGTCTGGAGGGTAGTTAACACAGTGTCCAAAGAAGGGCCAGAAGTATACAGAATGGTGTCATCTGCGTAGAGGTGGATCAGAGACTCACCAGCAGCAAGAGCGACATCATTGATGTATACAGAGAGAGAGAGTCGGCCCAAAAATTGAACCCTGTGGCACCCCCATAGAGACTGCCAGAGGCCCGGATTGCACGAAGCTGATTTTACACACTGAACTCTATCGGAGAAGTAGTTGGTGAACCAGGCAAGGCAATTATTTGAGAAACCAATGCTGTTGAGTCTGTCGATAAGGATGTGGTGATTGACAGAGTCGAAAGCCTTGGCCAGGTCAATGAATATGGCTGCACAGTATTGTTTCTTATTGATGGCGGTTAAGATATCGTTTATGACCTTGAGCGTGGCTGAGGTGCACCCATGACCATGATAGAGCATGACGCTTGCAACGCCAGGGTAGTGGGTTCGATTCCCGTCACCAACTAGACATAAACGACAGCAGGTTTTATTGTAAGTCGCTTTGGATAAAAGCGTCTGATGAATGACATATATTCTTTTTATATATTCACTTACTTGCTATACAATGTAGAGAGAAAAAGGGTCAATTCAAGAGGGAGCTACGAAATTCATGTCCAAACGTTGTTTTCTTTGGCTGTCATTAGAAATTACATAGAATTAATCATTAGCTTGTTCTCTACAATATTATAACATTCATATACTTGTACTTGGCAGTGTTGATGAAATAATAACGATCATTTGCTGTGACCATTACTAGTTTAAACTGCACCGCACTTGGTTGTATGTGTTCCATATTTGGTGTTGTGAGGTTAAATTCTCAGAGTAAATCGTCGGTAACTTTTCAACCATATGTAGCGGGTTTCTTATGTACCACAGGAGAACCAAGAAATGAAGAGCGACACCACGGCTGTCTTTTAGGCTTTTATGTTGATCTGCAATAGTATTGTGAAAAGACAGGACAGGAACTACATAGTCCTCCCAATTGCAACCATCCTGGCGAGGATTTGTACTGTCATTCTCGTCATGTTCGTTCTACGACCACACAACATATCACATAATACAATATCAAAGCCCATAATGTATACATATACAAGAACAGAAATAACGCAGTCCTTAATACAAAGAATGTATCATCTTAATTCTTAGACAATAGAACCATACCTGCAATAGTATTGTGAAAAGACAGGACAGGAACACATCAGTCTCCAATGAACCATCTGACAAGTTGTTCTACACAGGAGCCTGAAGAAAGGTAAAAGACATATCTCCAATACATTGCTAGGTCCTTTCAGTGTTGACAGTACAAAAATACAACAACTCATGTACAAAAACACTGCAACATAAACAAGTTACAACATGAAATCGCCTCTATTCCATTCAGACCGTAGAGGACCAAACTACATCTCCCACAATGCAACGCCAGCAGCAGTCGGCAGCTCAGCTAACCGTCTGCATCACAGAAAGGCATGCTAGCTAGCAACCAGCAGCACCATTAGCAGTCTGTAAACTATATTAATAACAACAATAAAACTCTGAAAGTTACATGTTTCAATAGCCTCACACTCCCTTATAACAATATCTACAGCATTAACCTTGGGATGTTTTATTTATTTCATGTTATGGACCTTACAAAGGAGTAATCTGCAACACATACCTTTCTCTCTCAGTGTTTTCTCGGACTGAGGAGAACGGGAGCTACGGGTAGTACCAGGGTGTTAGTAGGTGACACAAGCACCCAGATGAAATAAAATACATTTAATGAAACAAAACCCGAAGATGTTAACATCATTCAGCTACTGTAGCTGCCTACCTAACATCAACAGGCAGCACCAGTAGCGCAACAATTAAAAATAGACATCAAAAGTAAAGTTCCTGGCGATCATAGCGATCTGACTCCCCCCTTCTGTCTGAACTTGGAATATTCCTGTTCGCGGGCTTTGGCCACTGACCCTCAACCTGGTTGTTCTGTTCTGCGTTGTGTACTATTCTAATAATTTGAAGTTTGATGGAATAACCATTTTAACTTTACTACACCCCCAATAGTGCCATGCGAATAGTGCCATTATGGATATACTGACAAGATGTCTCTCTGCCCTAACAAGGGGAGTCGTTGTCCACAAAGAGGCACTGCAGGTTGTCTTTCTCCCGCCTATCCTTTCTTTGGATTCGTGGACTCATCTTATTATTGTAATCTATTGTTTATATTCTATGAGGGTTGTTGACGTCAGCCGCCTGTATTCAATGGAGAGAGATGCTAAGCTACTAGTATGAATATGCATAGCGATCTGGAGACAACTCCTATAGTGTTTTTATCAAAGTTGTCGTTATGTCACTTGTCCACATAACAACTTAAGCATTACGAAACTTCTGTTGGATCAAGTAAACCTCACTTAGCAAATAAGCCATTCATTTTGTTGTTGACCAAATTCGATACTTTCCACATTGGGTTGATCATTGTTTCCACTTGGATACAAACTACTGTAACTTACTGGCTTGACCTAGAGAGTTACAACCTACTGTAACCTACTGGCATGACCTAGAGAGTTACAACCTACTGTAACCTACTGGCATGACCTAGAGAGATAAAACCTACTGTAACCTACTGGCATGACCTAGAGAGATAAAACCTACTGTAACCTACTGGCATGACCTAGAGAGTTACAACCTACTGTAGCATACTGGCATGACCTAGAGAGATGTAACCTACTGGCATGACCTAGAGAGATAAAACCTACTGTAACCTACTGCATGACCTAGAGAGATAAAAACACTTACTGAGATAAACCTACTGCATGACCTAGAGATTACAACCTACTGTAGCCTACTGCCTGACCTAGAGAGATGTAACCTACTGGCATGACCTAGAGAGATAAAACCTACTGTAGCCTACTGGCATGACCTAGAGAGATAAAACCTAGTGTAACCTACTGGCATGACCTAGAGAGTTACAACCTACTGTAGCCTACTGGCATGACTAGAAAGATGTAACCTTACTGGCATGACCTAGAGAGATAAAACCTAGTGTAACCTACTGGCATGACCTAGAAAGTTACAACCTACTGTAACCTACTGGCATGACCTAGAGAGATAAAACCTACTGTAACCTACTGACTGGCATGACCTAGCGAGTTACATTTTTTTTAAATTCCAGGCTTTTAAATTAATATTTTCTAGTAATAATGATAATTTATATCTTCCTATCCATATGTGGGATCCCTCTCCTTTGTCGTCCCCTCTATACCAACAACAGACAGCTACTGTGGGATCCCTCTCCTTTGTCGTCCGCTGTACACCAATAACAGACAACTACTGTGGGATCCCTCTCCTTTGTCGTCCACTCTACACCAATAACAGACAACTACTGTGGGACTCCCAATCACGGCCAGATGAGATACAGCCTGGATTGGAACCAGGGACTGTAGTGACGCCTCTTGCACTGAGATGCAGTGACTTAGACCGCTGCGTCCATGTGTGTGTTTAACTTTTTAACTGTACTAGAATGCTTAAAAGGCCGCTAACATTTTAAATACCGGTTATCGGTATCGTTTTTTGGGGCAAGGAAAATATTGGATATTGGCATTGGCCAAAAATGTAATATCGGTCTCAGGATATTGCTGCGAGAAAACCCCTCTAAGCTCACACAGCTCTCCTGCACCTTTATCAGATCAGCAGCGATTCACGTCAGCCTCCAGAGAGGTAGTCAGGTGTAAAGTGCTGCAATCATCATGGTGTGTAACTGTTGTTTTGAGTGAGGCAATAACAGGCACAGTCTCGTTTCACAGATGAGTTTAATCTGCTTTGAAATGATCAGAAACCTCTTGTATTGAGGTCTGAATCGTAGCCACTACCCCAGTTGAAATTAAAACTATCTCCGAGCATAGTAGCTTGATGGCCTCGAATGTTCATTTTAGCGCCCCCAGACAAAACCGCACACCAGGGCAAAGTGCAAGTCTCTGGGCTTTCAGTCTCAGGAGAGGGCGGTGATGAAACTGAGTCTTGTAGGCCGGGTTCATCAAACTAATATTTGAACATATATGTTTTTACTGCTAAATTCACAAACTTTAAGAATACTGCTGGAGCAACGGAAAAAACATTGGGTTTTTACAGAAATGTTTGATGATTGACTAGGAATGCCTTGGTGACCACTGTTTTTCACACTAGCTATAATTTTAATGAACTCCCCCAAACAAGAACAAATCTGAACCAATCATAGACTTATATGTTTCACAAGTTTGGCCACACAGTACAGCACAGTAGACAACTAAGTAACTAGATACACTTGTCTTTGACAGGAGAGAGACCAGACTCTCCCTCTGACAGTGGGAAGAGTCCTTCAGGGGAATCAGACCCAGGGAGGAGTCCTTCAGGGGAATCAGACCCAGAGACACCCAAAGCAACAGGAGGACATCACTGCTCCCACTGTGGAAAGAGTTTTACATAAGAGAATACACTCTGGAGTGAAGCCTTACCACTGCTCCAAATGTGGAATGACTTTTACCAAGTTAGGGGGTTTGACAAGGCATGAGAGGACACACACAGGAGGGGATAAGACGTACCACTGCTCCCTCTGCGGAAAGACATTTAACAGGTTAAGGCATCTGAATAAGCATGAAAGAACCCATACACAGGAGGAGAAGACATACCACTGCTCTCATTGTGAAAAGACATTTACCCAGTCAGAGGACCTGAAATCACATGAGAGAATAGAGAGGCTGTGTTCTGACTTGTGTTTTTGACTGAGAATTTGTGTTTTTGTTTATGCCACATTAAATCATATTGTTTATATGAAGTCTTCAACAAAATAGGTTTACTTTTAAAAAATGTTTTGTTTCATGTCTAAAATGAGATTTAAAAAAATGATGTACATTGATATTTTGGATACAAGTGTACAGGTTCCAAGCTCATACAGCGCAGGTGCATAACAAAGTTTGTAATTTTCCACGATAGTAAGTAAGTAGCCTTGTAGGAGCCTTGGCTTGTCTGATCCAGAACAGTTCATAGTAACAGGAGCCTTGGCTTGTCTAATCCAGAACAGCTCATAGTAACAGGAGCCTTGGCTTGTCTGATCCAGAAGAGTCATAGTAACAGGAGGCCTTTGCTTGTCTGATCCAGAACAGCTCATAGTAACAGGAGCCTTGGCTTGTCTAATCCAGAACAGCTCATAGTAACAGGAGCCTTGGCTTGTCTGATCCAGAAGAGTTCAATAACAGGAGCCTTGGCTTGTCTGATCCAACAGACACAGCTCATAGTAACAGACCTTGGCTTGGTCTAATCCAGAACAGCTCATAGTAACAGGAGCCTTGGCTTGTCTGATCCAGAAGAGTTCATAGTAACAGGAGCCTTGGCTTGTCTGATCCAGAACAGCTCATAGTACCATGAGTAGTACCAGGAGTATAGTAACAGGACTCTAGTCTATACAGTACCACAGTATAGTAACAGGACTCTAGTCTATACAGTACCACAGTATAGTAACAGAACTGTAGTCTATACAGTACCACAGTATAGTAACAGGAGTCTGTCTCCTGTTTCTGTAGTGAGGCAGCTTGATGTACAGTTCTTCCCCTGGACAAGATGCCTCTTAATATTTTACTGCTCCTCTTTAATTATTTGTTACTTTTATTTCTTATTCATTTTTTTTTATTTTAAACTGCGTTGTTGGTTAGGGCTTGTAAGTAAGTCTTTCACTGTAAGGTAACCTGTTGTATTTGGCGCATGTGACTAATAAAGTTTGATTTGATAGTCTATGAAGTTGATAAATAGATTAATGGAATTTTGCGTTTCTTGATTCCAGCCTTGAAACCTCTTGAATTGGATTTGATATATGATTTGGATATTGCTAAATTAATTTAATTGGATACAGTTGCAGATTAACACATTGGTACCGTTGCACTTTTCTTAAATAATGACCCATTTCTTCTAAAATAAGTTGAAATTGATGGTCTCCACACCTTATAGGATTTTCAACATTGCAGAACCAATACATTTTTTGTTAACTTAAGTTTACATTCGGCTAATTCAGCCACATCCATTGCTGACAGGTGTATATAATTGAGCACACAGCCATGCAATCTCCACAGACAAACATTGGCAGTAGAATGGTCTTACTGAAGAGCTCAGTGACTTTCAACGTGGAACCGTCATAGGATGCCACCTTTCCAACAAGTCAGTATGTCTAGTTTCTGCCCTGCTTGAGCTGCCCCGGTCATCTGTAAGTGCTGTTATTGTGAAGTGGAAACGTCTAGGAGCAACAATGGCTCAGCTGCGAAGTGGTAGGCCACACAAGCTTACAGAACGGGACCGRTGAGTGCTGAAGCGTGTAGCATGTAAAAATCATCTGTCCTCGGTTGCAACACTCACTACAGAGTTCCAAACTGCCTCAGGAAGCAACYTCAGCACAATAACTGTTCGCCGGGAGCTTCATGACTGTCCACACATTACACACACACACCAGCCTAGCCTGAAAATATTTTTGATATCTCGGATTGTTCTGACAAATATTTCCTGGCTCCGCTGGCATGGAATCTCCCAGGATAAACATCCATGCTCTCCTCCCGGAGGTTATGACAACACAACATCAAACACCGTAAATACACAACTTGATGCAACCACATGAAATGGTTGGGAACATGTTTTCATTGGCCAGTGAGTGGTCAAGCCCTCGCCACAGCTACAACTTATTTATCAGAATTCCTGCTACATTATTTCTGACACCCACAACTCAGCTGCACCATGCGAGTTTGCAAAGATTTATGTTTGGTTTGTTAAAATATAATCTTTAGTCTTGGGTCCCTGCATTTTAAAACATTTCTTTACTTTTGATATTGAATAGCTTGCAGGTAACGGGGTGTTTATACTATTGGTAAACATGTGGATAACCACGCTAGCTTCGCTCTCGTGTGGCGCTAGCAAGTATAATAGGTAGTGCTAGGTATCAACAGCCTCCCGAGTAGCGCAGCACTGCATCGCACTACAGATCCGGGTTCGATCCCGGGCTGTGTCGCAGCCGACCGCAACCGGGACACCCATGAGGCGGCACACAATTGGCCCAGCGTCGCCCGGGATAGGGGAGGGTTTGACCGGCTTGGATGTCCTTGTCCCACCGATCATCAGATCTAAATGATAGTTTTACAGTCTAAACCCTGTCTGAGGATGTCCTTGTCCCACCGATCATCAGATCTAAATGATAGTTTTACAGTCTAAGCCCTGTCTGAGGATGTCCTTGTCCTACCGATCATCAGATCTAAATGATAGTTTTACAGTCTAAGCCCTGTCTGAGGATGTCCTTGTTGTAACGATTTTCGTCGGGACCAAGGTGCAGCGTGGTAAGTGTTCATTTTAATGATATAAAATAAACTGAACACTGAAATGACAAAAACAACAAAGAGAGAGAACGAAACGAAACAGTTCTGTAAGGTATACACACAAAACAACTACCCACAAACACAGATGGGAACAGGCTACCTAAATATGGTTCTCAATCAGAGACAGGCTTCTTGCCATAGATCATCACTGGAGGCTTCTTGCCATGGATCATCACAGGAGGCTTCGTGCCATGCATCATCACTGGTGGCTTCGTGCCATGGATCATCACTGGAGGCTTCGTGCCATGGATCATCACAGGAGGCTTCGTGCCATGGATCATCACAGGAAGCTTCATGCCATGGATCATCACTGGAGGCTTCGTGCCATGGATCATCACTGGAGGCTTCGTGCCATGGATCATCACTGGAATGGAGATACACACAGGAGGCCTGGCTCTGGGAGAAGGCACAGGACTCACCAGGATGGGGAGACATGCAGGAGGGTTAGAGCTTAGCACAGGCACAGAACTCACCAGGCTGGGGAGACATGCAGGAGGCCTTGTCCTTGGCCGAGGCACCGGATGCACTGGACCGTGGAGGCGCACTGGCGGTCTCGAGCGCAGAGCTAGCACAACTCGTCCTGGCTGGTTCCCCCCTGTAGCCCTGCAAGTGCGGGGAGTTGGAACAGGCCGCACTGGGCTGTGCTGGCGAACCGGGGACACCGTGCGTAGGGCTGGTGCAGTATACCCCGGGCCGAGTAGACGCACTGGAGACCAGATGCACTGGAGACCATCATCATCAGATCTAAATGATAGTTTTACAGTCTAAGTCCTGTCTGAGGGGGGAGGTTCTTCTAAGCTATATGGAACTGTTTTAAGAAGGTTTAAACAACATGAAGGGCTTCCCCAGTACAGTACTGTTTTAAGAAGGTTATACCAAGGATCATTTTGCTATTTGATTTTGAACTGTAAGACCCATGGAAGTATCAATAAAAAAATATTCAAAAGTTATTTTAGGTAAAACATTATTTGGCCACACTGTTATAACKCATAGTAACACATTAGATAACATTCACAACATGGAACAACAGTAACCATAGTAACATTGTTTCCCCCAAAACATCTAAAGGAAGTTTGTTCTGAAGTGTCTGTCCTATATCTGAGAGATACTTGTCTTTAACCCCTTTTTTTGCCACTTAAGTCTTTCCACATTTTGTTACGTTACAGCCTTATTCTACAATGGATTAAATAAATAAAAATCCTCATCAGTCTACACACAATACCCCATAATGACAAAGAGAAAATGGGTTTGGAGACAAAATGTCACATTTATTAAATATAAAAAACAGAAATACCTTATTTAAATAAGTATTCAGACCCTTTGCTATGAGACTTGAAATTGAGCTCAGGTGTGCATACTGTTTTCATTGATCATCATTGAGATGTTTCTACAGCTTGCTTGGACATGATTTGGAAAGGCACACACCTGTCTGGCTACCACAGCATTCTGAAGCGGTTCCCCCATCCCATCTGGTTTGCGCTTAGTGGGACGATCATTTGTTTTTCAACAGGTCAATGACCCAACAAACCTCCAGGCTGTGTAAAGGCWATTTGACCAAGAAGGAGAGTGATGGAGTGCTGCATCAGATGACCTGGCCTCCACAATCACACGACCTCAACCTAATTGAGATGGTTTGGGATGAGTTGGACGGAGTGAAGGAAAAGCAGCCAACAAGTGCTCAGCATATGTGGGAACTGCTTCAAGACTGTTGGAAAAGCATTCCAGGTGAAGCTGGTTGAGAGAATGCCAAGAGTGTGCAAAGCTGTCATCAAGGCAAAGGGTGGCTACTTTAATATATTTTGAATTGTTTACCACTTTTTTGGTTACTACATGATTCCATAACTATTTCATAATTTTGATGTCTTCACTATTATTCTACAATGTAGATAATGGTAAAACAAATAATTATAACCCTTGAATGAGTAGGTGTGTCCAAACTTTTGACTGGTACTGTATATCTCATGAATGTTTTTACATTCAGTTACATGAAGTCCCTTTCTTACCACTTCTTCCATAGGCAAACATGTAAGGAAAGATTTTTTTTAAATCAAAAGGGATGCTGTCAAAAATGTATTGAATTCAAATGTTTTAACCCAGCCTACAAAGCATTACAGCCACTCTGTGGTGACCAGTTCTGCTCTTTTATTGAGGGATCTAGTCTATATTAGTTTTATTATGTGGAGGTTTCATTCAGGTCTCTGTTTAACGAGATACTCTGTTTGTCTTTGGCAGGAGAGAAACCAGACTCTCACTCTGACAGCGGGAAGAGTCCTTCAGGGGAACCAGACCCAGAGACATCCAAACCAGTGAGACAACACCACTGCTCCCACTGTGAAAATAGTTTTTACTTGTTAAGGAACCTAAAACTGCACGAGAGGACACACACAGGAGAAAAGCCTTTCCAATGTTCCCAGTGTGGAAAGAGTTTTACCATGTTAGCTAACCTGAAAAGGCATGAGAGAATACACACAGGAGAGAAGCCTTATCACTGTTCCCACTGTGGAAGGAGTTTTACTCAGGCAGGGCACCTAAAAGCTCATGAGAGGATACACACAGGAGGAAAGCCTTTCCAACGTTCCCAGTGTTGAAAGAGTTTTACTAAGAAAGGGCACCTAAAAGAGCATAAGAGAATACACACAGGAGAAAAGCCTTTCCAATGTTCCCAGAGTGGAAAGAGTTTTACTAAGAAAGGGCACCTAAAAGCTTATGAGAGAATACACACAGGAGAAAAGCCTTATCACTGCTCCCAGTGTAAAAATAGTTTTACCTGGTTAGGGAACCTGAAGGAGCATGAGCAGACACACACTTAAACAGCCCTACCACTGCTCTCTCTCTCTGTGTGGAATGAAACCTAGATTAAAATACTTAGATTTGTGTGTATTGGGTATATGTTGTGAAATTGTTAGATATTACTTGTTAGATATTACTGCACTGTCGGAGCTAGAAACACAAGCATTTCGTTACACCATCAAAAATATCTGCTAAACACGTGTAAGTGACCAATTAAATGTGATTCGATTTTGATTTGAAATAAATGTCCTATTTATCAAAGGTGCTTTTGCCTGGGGTCAAAATGACTCCAAAGGATTTGAATTTGTTAAAAGTCCATTTTGATACAGAAACACAAAACCATGATTTATATTTATTAAGAACAAGTTGATTGACAAAGTTATGAAAAATTGGAAGAATTGAATTAACCACATTTTGGCTATGATAAAAGATATGCCTCTGGGGTCAAAATGATCCATGTCAGAAGTGTGGATCAATGCAAATATGTAGTGGTGTGTAAAGTTTGTTTTAAAMTCTCACTCATTAAACACGAATCAATCAACACATGCTTCTCTTTGAACGACTTAATATAATAATACACTTTTATTAAATAAATGAAAAATAAACGTTTGGTTCCTCAACTGCGTTGCCCACTCCAGTCAGCAGATGGCGATTTGCTTATTTTAGGTTCAGGCGATGCTGCCAGTGTGACGTATAATCTAGTGGACGGGGCGCTCCTCCAACAACAACAGCTAGTCAGACCCATCGGTAGCTTTCTAGCAAACATAGCTACAACATTCACGCTCTTTACAATGTTTTGGTGTATATTAGTCGCTGTGTATTAAACACACTTCTGTCGTATGTACTTGTTGGCCCATTTAATTATATATGTTACGTTGTTTATCAGCTAGCTGGTTTGCTAAGTTAGATTAGAACTAGGCTAGTCACTAATGCTAGCTAGCTAACATCCCCGACCATGAGTTCACTAAGTTACTCTCCTTCTGCTAAAGAAGAGGTGGTCTGCTGGACGGAGAAAGATGCTTTCGTGAAAGAGGAGGACGAAGAGGAGGCTGTTACAATACAAAAACAAGTAGAGGGTGAGGCTGTTACCGTGAAAGAAGAAGAGAAAGACGTTACAGTGAAAGAAGAGGAAGACGCGTTCAGAGTGAAAGAGGAGGAGGATGTTACAGTAAAAGAAGAGGCGTTCAGAGTGAAAGAGGAGGAAGATGTTACAGTAAAAGAAGAGGAGGAAGAGAAAGATGGGGATGCAATTTTTGGAGTGAAAGAGGAGGAGGGGGAGATGACTGTCACATTGGAGGAAGAGGAGGAGGTTGGAGATCTGTTTAACACCAGTAAGTACCGTC